>NW_010318320.1:0-38031 GCF_000700745.2 Antrostomus carolinensis | reverse complement strand
TCACATCCCCCCTTCTCTCTCCTCTTCAGGTTGTCTTTGTTTTTGTTGATGTTCCTGCTCAACTGGTCTTTCTCCTTCTTAAATATAGATTCAAAGAGACACTCACCATTGCCAATTGGCTAAGTCTGGGCTGGAGGCAGGTCCGCCTTGGAGCCAGGGAAGCTTCTCAAACCTTCTCATAGAAGCCATCCCTGTAGCCCCTTCCCCAATACCAAAAAACCCCCACCACACAAACCCAACACAAAAACACGTCATGTTAGGCAAATAAGTTGTTTAAAAAAAACTTGAGCAGAAAGCTGTAAGATATTGATAGGCAACATCAGAACATTAACTGCCAATAGAACTGCATTCACTAACAATGACTAAATACAGTGAAGGTCTCTGAAAATAATTATTAGTGTAGCAAACCAAAGCACCAACTAAGTTCAAGACAAGAGTTGCAGTAATTTGCAGTTTCTAAACTGTTTCACACACCCCAGTTGAGGTACTTGATATTTACCAGGCTGGGTAAATCACAAATGCAAACATTTTCTAAAGTGGCCTGGGACTGTGGCTGTGCTAACTGATGGCTATCAGACTTCCTTATTATCATTTCCAGAGAGCTGCTGGGAGTACATATCTGGCAATGAAGCAAGCAGCCCTGGAAACCAGATTCATATAGGGTTTATAGTCATGAACAAACTTGTAAATTATCAATCCTACAGTCTTTGAACATATTGATCACTATGTTTTTTAATGGGCGCTCATTTACATGGGCGCTCATTAAATACCTGAACCTCTTTCAAATTTACTGAGTTTTTAATAACATTAATGAATTAATAATTTATTTTAATATATCCCTGAAATTAATGCAAATTATGGCAATAAAGCCAAAGAAAATAGCCTGCCTTTCTGAAGCGGCTTTGGTTTATATGTTGTGCTCATGTTGGTTTATATGTTCTGTTCATGTACTAATCGCCTTGTTTTGTAAGGGAGAGGTAAACCTGAGAGGAATTGCATATTCATTTTTTTAAGAAATGGTTTAAAATGGCTCATTTTTGGTCTCTTAATCTGCCACACAGTAAAGAGGTCAATTCCTCAGCTACAATTCATTTTCTGACAGAGCGTAATTTGTATTTGTGCATTACAGCATTTGCTCTGTAAATATATATATTGCACTAGTCTGCCAGGAAGTCGGCAGAGGCAAGCCAGCTGAGAATTAGGATCAACATGCTATTTCTGGTCAATTTGTTCTGGCAGCAAAATATTTTATAAACATAAAGTTGCATGTCAATTTTGTTTGTGTTTTTCCTCCCTGTACATTCTCTATTCCAAGCCACATCCTGAGATGGTTTTCAGCTACTTAATTTTACTTGGATTTATATCTTAACTTGGGGAATGAGAATAAGCAGCAAGGTAATAGAAACCTGATCCTTTTATGCAGGGTTACCCAAACCAGATCATTCCAATATTTCTAACTAACTGTCTATTAAACCAGGATTTCTTTTAAGCATTATTAAACTACTTTTTGCTTGGATAAGAGTTCAAAGAATACTAGTATTAGACCCTGTTAATTTCACACAATATTGATTGTATAACACATTTGTGGTCAAGGTATCTTACAAAAAAGCAATTTTAAAGTGTGACATTTCTGATGAAAGACTTCAGCCATTGGAATTCTGCTTGAGATTTGCTGGAACATTATTGGCAGATCTTCAACTCAAGCACATTATTAGTTTTGCATTCTGACGGTTAATTTTGTAGCTGTGCAACTGAACATGATAATTAACCAAGAATGCAAGCAGACCAACATTGTTTTTCAAAGATATTATTGGACTACTTTTTAAAAGATCAGAATAGCACAAACTGTGATTGAACACTCATCATAATATTAACTAACTGATAAACATTCTCATATTAGCTAATAGTTCATGTATTTCAAAAAGCTTCTGCCTATTGCTGAACAGCTGTTCTTTGTGTGAACAATACAGGTGGATCACCTCCAAAAGAGCACTGACATCTCCAAAAGAACACTTTATCAATATAAAACATTCAAGTTTTATACTGATAATCACAGCGTATAGTGTGTAACTTTTTTTTCAGATTTTTTTTTGCCTTAAACCACTTCATGTTCTGGTGTCAAATCCTACATCTTTATTTAGATCTGAAAATGTTATGCACAATTTTGTGGTAGTCAGATCTACTCTACCCCCTCCCCCCCTTTTTTTCCAGTTTCAAATCAAGAGGAATGCCATAACTATGAAGAAGTCAATAACTTTGGAGTTATTATTCAGATGTCACTGAAAATCATTGCTAAAGCTGGATCTACTGATACTTAATTTAATTCAGTAATTCACTCTCAACAAGTCAGCTGCCCAAAGCAAGTATAATTCTTGCTGCAAACAAATGTGGAATACAAAAAACTTGTATTTTCTAAATATTATTTTTAATTAAAACCATTTTCTATTCTTCTTTTGCAGAAACCCTCTGCCATTCCTTTTATTCTCAGAAGAATGATTAGTAATACTAAAAGAGCTCTTTGATATTTTTCAAATATGCTGAGATTGGTTGCTTTGTTGTATTTTGAGTGAGAGCATTCACAACTCTGACATCCATTCCTCTAATTATGACTGTGCTACAGTTATTGGGATGGAGAATTCCACCTATACACAATAGATATGGAATTATGCATGAAGGCAGATGTTGCTTTTGTGTAATTATGTCACAGAGTTCTTGATCTTCCTAATGAGTTATGAGAGCACTAAGTTTACATCTACACCATACAGTATTTTGTAGAGTAAGCCTATTCTATACAGCATTTGGTAGTGGTTACATAAATTTTAAGTGTTGTTCCCATATGCAATACTGTACCAAACCAACACTAGCAAGACAAAGGATATTAATCTCTTGGACAATTTGACCTCTAAATGTATTTTTTTTTCTTTGCTTCTGGGGACCTCAGGGAGATTCAACACCAGAGAGTCATTAAACTCATCCTAAAATAAAGTCCAACACATTTAAGTCAAATTATGTTATGGAGACTCAGCACTCTCCTTCCACTACAGAATAAGATTAGACAACTAGTTTGGACAAGACATCTACAGTGGGATTTATCCACTGTAACACAGATACCAGAAAGTCAGGCATCTAAACTACTCACCTGAGAGTCATAGTTTAAAGTTATAGTTCAGTTTTATTTTTTAACAATTAATGAAACTTCACATCCTCTTCACTAGCAAAGTAGAGCCTTTCAAAAAGCCCAAGAGTGAATTAGGCTGATAATACAGATGAAATTAAAAAGCACAAAAAGAGGGTAAAATTTATACTCAAGTTAATGAAAAAATTGTTATTCAATGAAAGAAAAAATAATTTGGAGTTTTTTCAGCTCTTGATGTGAGAGCAAACCACAGTGGGAAAGAGACTGAAAAAAGGAAAAAAAAAGGGGGGGGGGAACTACCTAAAATTAATCCTTTTTCAAGATTGTTCTAAGATAAAATAGTCATATAGCTAAGCTTATTTGATCAAGGATCTGATGCTGGGGGTACAAAAGTGTCCAATATGGGAGAATAAAAGACACTTGCTGCAGAGTATCATCTGACAATGTAATGGGCAACACTGACTTGCATGACTATATCATCATAACAACAAATAGTACAGATACTAATTTAAAGTTGGATATGAGTGTACAAGCCAATGTGCTTCCAGAAGCAATGGTAATAGCATTGCTTTAAGAAAAACACATTTGGCAGAAAGTAAATCATTGAAGCTCTAGACCTACTGTGGTCAGAAAAAAAACTCACCCCCACTAAAACAGAATATGATCTGAATCAGATATTACACATTTCCCCTCATTTCACCTAAAAATTGAGTCACTATTCTGATACAAGGAAGAAGGTTGTAGTTTTTACAGCATAAATATGAAAATTGTTGTGCTTACACGTGGAATTCGCTCTGAAGCTAGAAGTAATTATATTCTGTTTGGGTTTAAAATGAGCAAATGGTCTTGAAAAGAGGGTGCATGCAAAAGAACACAGGGCAATGATTAAAAAAAAAAAAAAAGACATCTTACAGAGATAGGGAAACTCTCAACAGATTATGCCAAAGACTAAATACACCGAGATTATCCCCCAGACCATGACTCTAGGAAAGTATCTTGCTCCCTCAGTCAAAACCTGTAACAAGATCTTAATAGGTTCATTAGTCCAGTGTACAGAGGATACATGGATAAAACTGTAATAATCTACATACTGTTGGTCAGCATACAGGTCAGTATAGGGGAAAAAAAAAAAAAAGATTTCTACACAGAATTTAAAAACCAGAATAACTATGTAAAAGAAAGCTATATTATTATATCTGCAATGGGAAAAAAAAATCTACAAGGTAAATTCCATGCAAAATATTATTCTATGTCTGAGGGATCAACAGGTAACCTTTAAAAATAAATGGCACACATTTGTGCACAGATACCAAGAACAGCCATTTGGTTCGTATTCGTGACACAATTGGTAAGTTCAGTACACCTAACTTTGTCAGTTAGATTTTGTCCAGAAAGCCATCAGTATGTACTTTATGACCTGTTGAAGAGTTCTTTCAACTCAATTTATTGCAATGTCTACAGGCTTGATTCAGCTGCCTCAACATCTGTATCTTGTACCAATTGACATATACTAGGATGAGGAATATAGTTTTACAGGGCAATGTCACAGGACTTATTGGACAGTTGTGCCTTTCTAGTAAGGCAGCTGTAGGTAAAACAGCATCCAAAGGCTCTTAAATGAGTCTAGATAGTCATCTAGTGTGTAGTCAACTAGATCAAACCTAAATCTCCACTGTCTGTAAAAGGAGTTGTAAACTTAGCTCATGTTTCTGCTTCTATTTGTAGTTACCTACATTAACATGTTTTTATCTGGAAGAAAAATCCACTCAAGGTATCTACAACACAGTTGTCTAGAATTCTGCTAGATGTCTAGTCTTCTATTGTAACTAATGGAGACGTAGTCATCATAGTCAGACCTTGATTCATTTAGCTGAACGGATATCTAGTACCCCTCCAGATGTCCTACTGTATCTAAGATAATTGCACAGACCTGGAAGATATGCCACAAAAATAAACACAAGACCTACACCTTTCTGCAACAGGAGCTGAAAGCCGGATACAGCATTCCATAGTGCCAAAAATAGCACAAGGTGGCTGTCCTCAGGCAGCTGAAAATTGAAATTAGTAAATTTAATAGAAATTTGTCTTTCAGATTTCTCAAGTGTACCAAAATTCAAACTTATACTACAAACAGATCAATCTAATTTGGAAGTCTTGTCTTATTTAACAGAATTGACTGTAATATCCAGAGCAGCTTCTGAGAATAAAAGCCTGAAGAAAATATGTAGAACTACTTTCTGATATTGGGAAAACATTTCCATTATCTATTATCAATTTGCAGAAGATCTCTTAGTAGGAGATGAGATGTAATTTGAAGGTACTACAGAAAAGGTGTTACAAGGGATGTGTGTGGTTAGTTAGAAACTGAGAAATCTAAAGAGAAGGTCAGAAACATTCTGAACTAAAATAATACAAGCAGAGACATCGACAAAATATAATTCTAAATTGAGGCCAAATCAAAGAAACACATCAATGTTGCTGACACACACAAAAAAAGGTAAAACAAGCCCTTTCACTCCCCCAAAGATAAGTTAAACAGGCCTTTGTCTAATAGATGCATATTTTTACTGAATATTTTTCTACCATACTGAACTGGATTTTCATTTGGAATATACTTTAGCTTTCAGTAAAAATCTTTTATTTTTTATTGTTATTGCTATATTTCATTGCAAAAGTTTCACTTCAAGAGGCCCTTGCATTATGTAAATATCAGAATTCAGGTATTACGTTATGTATATACCTGCAAGATCCAATAGGTCTGAATGACTGGAAGCAACAGTTAGTATGCTGGGGTTCAGAGGGACCTCAGCAAGCTGGAGGAGCAGCTTGATGAAAGTCTCATAAAATTCAACAAAAGCAATGCAGTCCTGCATTTGGAATTGAATAAAGCATGCAACAGTACTGGCTGTGGACTGACTGGGTGGAGGGACAGCTCTGCCGAAAAGGACCTGGTGGACCTTCTGGACAGGTAGAACATGAGTCAGCATGTACCCTTTTGGTAAAGAAGGTTAATCATATACTAGGATGCATTATTAAGGGTAGAGCTGTCAAATCAAGCAAAGTGTTTATTCTCATCTTCCTGGAACTTGTGTGCTTGCTTCTTGAATATTGTGATGGTTTGGGGCACTACTGTGAATGATAGATATTCACAAGGTAGAGAGAGTCTAGAGGAAGAATGGTGAAATGCTTAGGAGGTTGGGAGTTAAACCACAACAGTAATACATTAATGTTAATGAAATTAAACTGGGGAGGGAGGCAGCAGGAAAGAACAGGAAAAAAGATTACCTGAATCTGTGGCATGGAGGCTAAGGTATTCTTCTGGGTGTTCAAAACATTCATCCAATATTTTAGAAAGACTCATTGGAAAAAGGAGCAGAGCTGTTGGATAGTCATATCTGCCTTTCTGCATTCTCTGCCACGCAAATCATAAATTCATTGCTGTATAATACATCAGCTCCAAAAGGAAAAGCCTCCCTTCACCTTAAATTCCAAATGCACTTTCACACATCTGTCATAGATGAGTGCTCAGTGCTCAGGGCAGCTTTTTGGAGCAAGTGGTTTGAATTTACTCAGGTTGCAGTATCAATTAAATGCAGGTTCTTCCACTTCTGAGTGACTAATACAGCAGTTGACTAATACAGGAAGCAGAGTTATTGTGCTCTTTTTAAAGTCTGCTTGCTAAAGGAGCTTAGCATGTTAAGAAAATGTATAGATCAGACATTTCAGGGACCCTAGAAGAATATGTAGTTTCTGACTCCATTTAATCTTATGCATTCAAGACACTTGGCCTTGCAGAGTCATACCACTCCAGGAAACAGGAGACTACAAAGCAAAGTAGAGGCATGGAATTTAGGGTTAAACCAAAATCAGGCAGCAGCTGGGTGTTTATTTCTGGATGTAAGCACTTTGGTTGCATTTCAGTCCTGTACTTTTTAAAGTATCTAGTTATAAAGTGACGTCTTCCACCCCAGAAGTGATGTATAAAAAGTACATATTTTTTTTGCCAGAAATACACAGTGACTCCCAAGAAAATGCAATGTGCTTTATAATAGTGTGTGTATCCCTGGCCTTTAATGGACTATGAAAAGAGTAACTTGTCTCTCTACTGTGTACTCTGAACTAGTTACAGAAGATCTACAGGAACAAAGAGACTTTTGATTATTATTCTCTGCATGTTTCCACCTGGAGTCACTGCTAATGTGACATCACTGCTGTTTGTGTCCACTGTTTCTTGAACCATTTGCTGATCTCACTATTCTTCTTTGTATGCTACTTTTCTTGCAGGAGATTTGCTTCATGTGGCACTAGAGTGACCATCATTATATGACACGTGCCTCCTCTCAAAGCAAAGACTGATTCCAAATGGCTTTTGCAACTCCTCTACAACATCCACTTCCCCACACATGGCTTATTGTGATGAAATCCATTGATATACAACCCCTACACAGCCTAAAATTATTTTTTAATACCAAATCCTAATTAATTTGATTCTACTAAATACCGAAAGAGCAAGGAAAAGAGACTGATAATAAATGTGAAACAGGAATAAATATAGGGTATTTCTTTATAACAGAATGAGAAGTATTATATCTACACAGAAGCACTATCCAAATTGCTATTCACTTTTTCACGTTTGTATTGGAAATGAACTACTAAAACTCTACCTTTTTTTTTCCCATGCTTGTGTGCCAAAGCATGATGTCAGTGAAAAAAAAAGGAGAGGCAGAGGCCAGGGCTAGAGCATATTAATCTTTTGTGCTTACATACATGGCCTATATTCAAGGTTTGATTATAAAACTGGATTATTAGCTGATATAAGGTTTTGTAATGACAGTGTTTAGCAGGGAAAGGCAAAGCTGGGAAGACTTTTTGCTGAGTCTGATTCCATGGATGCTTAAGAAAATTCTAGACTGTCTATGCTTTACAGATCAGCAGATTAATTTATTTTTCCATAGGTCTTTTCTCAGGACTTTGGGACACAAGAGATAGTTCAGAGGAGTTTTCTGAGTTCATATAAAATTTGCATATTTATTACCCCCAGTAATTTCAGACCTTACCCAACTATTCTTTTGAACAGAACACTGCTTGCTTGACGTGCAGTTGAAGATTTA
Organism: Antrostomus carolinensis; assembly: GCF_000700745.2. Classification (NCBI taxonomy): domain Eukaryota; kingdom Metazoa; phylum Chordata; class Aves; order Caprimulgiformes; family Caprimulgidae; genus Antrostomus; species Antrostomus carolinensis. Next base: position 29,784 of record NW_010318320.1, on the reverse strand, counting down.
TTTTATTTTCCACTGTGGGATTTCATAAACAGTTCTGCTGACTAGTAAAACTTTAACTTTCATCATTAGGGGACAAGAACAAGTCATCCTGCTGAGACTACACTAGCTCTATAGCATATTTCATAGGTTTCCTTATGTCTGGATGGGTCTGACTTTGTCCCTTCCCTCACAGAGACACCTAAACCTCTTTTTCTTAAAACAGAGCTGAGCGTTTTCTGTGTATATACCTCTAAAATTCCACTTTTTTCTCGTGGAAAAGGATACACTACACAAGTGTAACATTGCTTTTTCCTTTTTTTTTTTTTTTTTTAATCGAGTTCCTCAGTGATTGTTCTAGATACAAAAATGAAGAGACTAGCACTCACAGGAAGCAATTTCTTTACTTCACATATTTACAAAATTCTATCCCATCCAATTTATTCTTGACTTGTAGGTCTGCAAGGACTGCAAATTGACTATCTATAAATAAATCTGATATTTTAAGATATCCTTTCCTGTCTGTTTTGATCAGTTTATTATATTACTGTCAATGCTACACCTCAGACTATTCCCTTGTTTATTTGAAATGCAAATAGATGAAGAAATGAAAACTTTAACAAATTTTAATAGTTTTTTTCTCAGACAGAAATCTGTAATATACAGAATTATAAAAATAAACAAACAGATGGCAGACAAGCTTTTTTGTATTATTTTTATGCTTTCCCTTTGTTGCAATCCACCTCACAGAGGAAACTGTGACAAAGGGCAATTAACTAACTTCATATAAAACCAGCATCATATAACTTGCTAATGAGATTTAAAACTTATTTAAGGGAGAGCGAGTGCTAGGGCACAATTCTGCTTAGTTTTTTGTATTTATAACATGTTAGTCCCAGGCTGTGACGACACTCCCATACTTCTGGTGTTGGGTCTTGCAGCTACATTTTCTGTACTAGCCATCACATGCAGCATCACGCAGCAATGAGCGAACTGCACAAAGCCGGATCAAATCTTTCCACTGTGAATGATCCAAACCATTTGTGACTGGTAACAGTACCTCTCATCTAGGCCCCTTGCTGGTGAACTTCTCCAGACTTCTGTTTTATTCTGGTAGCTATACATGTTAAACTACCAGGAGATATTTTTGAAACACCACAGTGAACAGTATGTTACTGACTCTCAGTTCAAATCTTCTTTCACATCATACAGGAACAGCACTGCTTCCCATCTGCCTCAGTGCCTACAGGAGATCAGCTTCTGAATTGAAATTCAGCTGGCTGAAACTAAATCTGAACAAGACAGAAGTGAGGTTAGGAGGAAAAGGGTAACATTTTGAAGAACTAGCCAAAGCTGTGACAACGTCCTCAAACAAGGGGTCTGTTTTCTGACCGTCAAGAGACTTTATAGCCTCAGGGTTAGCTGACATCCTCCCAAGTATGAAATCTGTCAGAAATAAATTATCCCATCCACGATGAGCCAGCAGGCTGCTCCTATGAACATCCTCTCAGATGCTGACTTGGCAATAGCTTTGTACATATTAATGGCTTTCAGGCTCCACAGTTATAGAATTCTGTGCTGGCCGTGCCAACGATAGCCTTCAATGGGCAGCTGATCAAAACTTGTCACTCTACTTGCTAAGCAAAATAAGTCAATTTTGATACATCATCCCAGTGCTGTGAACACTACGCTGGCTCTTGATTGAATGCAAAATCATATTCCTTGTTCTAATCCTAATCTTCAAAGCCCTAGATCCAGGTTACTTCAGGGATAATAATTTTATACTGTGTGAAAAGACCCACTCAGGTGTGGTGGAGCTATCAGCTAGGCAGGCAATTATGCTTACAGATGGAGCTCTGGACCACTGTTCTGTATGAGGATGGAAACAACCACGAAGCTCACCCATCTTGAAGGCAAACTACAAAATTCATTCCTTCAGAATAAAATTGAATTTTGTGAGAAAACACCACGACCCCGCTACCACCCCCGACTTTACACCCAGTTCCAGGAAAGACAGGAGTGTACACACTACAAGTGTATAATATTATAATTAATTTAAGATAGTATCTCTTTGTGAAAGATTAGGAAGTATCTAGCTGTGGGTCAATCTGACCAGCAACTTATATGGAATTCAAATTCAGTACCTTGATGATCTGCTACCTTGGAAGAAAATATGGTATAAACAGATTAGACAATCTGTGTAAAGATTTTCATCTCAGTGTGAAAAGCACTATGTCCCATTGCAATTGTTTCAATGATTCAGCTTCTCAAACAGCATGTTTTGCATTTCTTGAAGTAAACAACCACTTAAATAATCCTTTATTTGTTTTTCCCAAAGGTATGTCACATTTCAGCCCACAGTTACTCAATAAAAGAAGAGATGCATTTTCTAGACTTAATTCAATAAATAAACCTAAACCAGTTTATTTTCTTTGCTTTTCATGTTAACTTAACAGGCTAGTAAATTAATGAACCTGCTTAGAAATCATATAGCATGTAACTTCCATGCATGCAACTACAGACATAGACAGGGCAAGCGTCTGTACTACAATAATTAGCAGTGAATTGGTACATCCTTACACTCATGTTAAGTCTGTGTGCTTAGCATTATTTTTTTCTTTTAGTGGCAATCTTAGGTCATGAAATGAAGCAAACTTTTATATTTTAAACAAGACAAGTAGTGAGAACACACTCAGTGAACTGTGAGGTGCAGACCAATATGACAGCTGGAAAACAAGTTTGGAAACAGAGGGACAAATCTTCAGTTGGTGCAAATTGGCATACTTAAAGTCATTACCTCAGCTGTAACCATCAAGCATGTATGAATGCTTCAAGCTTTAACAGAAAGTAAATCATTTTGGGCTAAGAGAAACACGTAGATAAGCCTAAATCCAGCTACCCTTTACTTCCCAAATCCCCTCTTTCTGTATGAAGTTAAATTTACCATCCAGCCTGCTGAATTCTTTCCACAGACTTATAGCTGTATTCAAAGTTTTGAATTATTTGAAATGCACAAGTAAGAAAGAAAAAAGGAAAAACAAACCAGTTTTATGAGGTATCACAGGCTTCAGAAAATCCTTGGTGCTGTGGACTTCATATGTATCAACAACTGGGCCGACTCCAGGACTGTGAGAGTTTTGTTTGCTTCCTTACACATGTAATAACATCAAGTCCTTGTCAAGGTTAAGAGTTTTAAAGTATATGAGAAAACAAAGGACTAAGGAAAAGAAAGAATTTTGTTCTTGTTTTTGATGAATGCTAGTGGCTATTAACAACAAATCCCCTAGAGGATATTCCAGATTAATAAATGAGGTCTGAATTTTAAACTAATAGCAGTTTGAATTGCCACAGGAAATAATGCTCAGATTCTGAAAAGACATATTACTCTATCCTTTCTACTGCTCCTTATGAAGCAAATTTCTTCAGCCATTAAAGCAGGATGCTTTAATTTTCAAGCACAATAATGTGATACTCTGTGAAAACTATACAGTTTTTAGATTATAGAGACAGATGAAAATTTCCCCATAGTTTATCAAATAATTTTAGGAGGCAGTAGTTGTCATCGTCCACAGAGCCTGCCAATCGCCCTGGCATGAAATTACAATTAATGATGTATCACTGGGTTACATAAAGGATGTCAAACATATGGACCTTTGCTGCAGCCAAAAGATATGAGCAGCTTGCTAGAAGTATCACATAATATGCTATATTTTTTCTGATATATCAGAATGTCTTTACTAGCAAGAAAAAATAGTAAATTGCAAACACATATCTAGTTTTGCTTTAGGGCACTCAAGTCCTGAACTGTAGAACAGTTGTGAATGTTCATGGTTTTAGAAATGAAGATTAGTAATATTTTTCATCTGTCTTTCTATCTGTCCATCTATGAACCCAATTTTTAGATAGCTAGGATTTCCCAATAGGATAATTTAAACTACTACCATTAGTAAGATGTGAGTGTTCATCCACACAGGGCAAGCTTACAAGCAGAGGCTTAGTTTTAATCTCTTGTAATGAAAGGAAAGACCTAGTGGGTGGAAAAATTAATATTATAGAGAGCATTTTAAAAGTGCATGCTTTCTCTAAAGAAAGCAAGCAGAATCTTATTAGTATGTATGTTAAATTAATTTCATTTCACACTTTGAAAGGACATGGGAAAAATTCAATTTAATGTTTTCTAATATAAAATCATACCACAATATATGCATATGTGTTTTATAGCCTATAAATAACTGATTTGCAAATGGAACGTTTTCTTCACAGATAATTGAAACATGTAAGGGTCACAGTGTAACCTACTCTATAAGCACAGGCTGGAATAATATCAGCAATGATGCTCCTACTAATAACACCACAGCCTGTTTGCATCAGATCACAGAGGAACTCCAAGTGTGCCTCTGCAGAGGATGATCTGCCTCACAGGAAAATATCCATGTCTCCTTCTGGTTGAAATCTTGTGGCACAGTGTATCAGAAGAAGGAAACCATGCCTTGGATTCTCCAGCCCCTGAGTCAGATAGCAAGAGGGTAAATTTGGAAGTTTATTGATTGATTGATTGAGGCAGGAGGGGATCATGATTTCTCCATTCTTTTTCTGATCTGTCACATAAGCAAAGTAGGCAGCAACATACTGTCTATGTTAATCACAGCTGTAGAGCTTAAAGAAAATATGAAATAATTACTTTAATGGTAGACCAGATTGAATTATCAACAGAAACTAAGTCTGAAGCATGTCCGTGATTCTACAGATCAACTATGGCAAGTCCCCTGGTCTGCAAATCCAGTACCATCAGTTCTGTCAGTCCTAATGAAACTCCTTTGAAAGACAAGTGAGAAAATAAAATGTAAAGATGCTAATTTTCTCACTAACTTGATTGAATGATTTCCCCTGTCTAAGAGATGTATGTTGTGAAGGCACAGATGCTCTTCTTTTCATTCACAATCTACTAGTAGTAGTTGACTTACGGCCAAATTCAAAGGGAAATTTAGTGAACCTAGATAAGTCTAATAAAGATCTATGCCAATTTGTAATTTTAAGTGTTTTCAACATAGCAGTGTTACCTCAATGTTCCTACACACTCTTAGCTTTACAGCCATCTATAGACATATAATGTGATTTTATTGAAGTAAAAGCTAATCGTCTCATCTCACTTTAAAGTCAGAGATTAGAAAGAGGAACCTTCAGAGGGTGAATCGTATCTTCTGGCTCAGAATGATGTGAACTGTTCCCTGCATATACCTTTCTCTCCATTCTCTGCAGAAGAAAATTAGACAAAAAAACTTTTAGACATCCAAAATTAGCTGTGATGAACCTTCACTTGTATGCCGCTGCTGAACTGAGCTGAGTGGACTTGAATCTATGCTCAGTCTAACCACTTTCTCATTGACTTCATTGGAATCATATAGCAAAATAGGCTTAGGTGCACAGGTGAACTATCACAGGTGATGTATTTCACATGTCCTGTGCTGAGGTGCTGAAAGAAATAAGTGTATCAAAACCTAGTAACAAATAGGTTATAGGAAGACAAAGCAAGAAAACAAGGAAACAAGGAAGTGTGATAATATGGAGCAACGCAAACCAAGTATTTCCCCAGGCTAAAAGTACCTTATTTTTCAATTACAGAACCCTTCTTTGGTTGAGGTGTTATTTAGCAGTCCCATTTCTCCTAAAATTACAAGAGTTCTTCCTGTTCTACACCCAGTGCAATCGTGTCACCTTTTCTAGGAAACAAGTATTACCTGGTTCCTTTTCCTCACTCTAGCAATACAGAAGAGCTCCAAAACTGACAGATTCAGACATCTGAGGATACCAGGAGGAATCATCAGCTGTCCTAGAGGTAGGAACAATAGGCATCTTGAAACTCTGTAGTGGTTTGAAAGTTATTTCTATCATCAGGGCGATTTTCAGCATAAATTAAGATTATTGCAATCTTAAAAAAAAAAGATACTTCTGAATTGTGCTCTCTGTACTGTATTTTCTTGAAAATGGACATTACTTTTGTTTCTACAAACCCTGTAGACAACAAACTTGTTAAAACTCAATAATAATATAAGATTTTCAAGGATCCAAAAAGAAGACTCTGGATTTGCAATGGTACCTCTAGATTATTAACTGTCAGAAAGCCCTGATAAGATTGAGCCAGTAAGAATGTCTGCATACAAAACAAAATACAAGATGCGTCTGTAATGTTGACACGCAGTATGTGCATTTGCACTAGTCCAGTACCTGGTAATAGGAAAAGATATATTTCCATTAACTCAGGCTGCACTGTGTACTCATATTAGCATACTGTCTGTGGGATCATAGTAAACAAGTCAGGTTAATTTTTATTTATTTATTTATTTTTCAGTAGGGAGGATCAGGATGCATGTATTTGCAAGGGAGGCAAGGGGAACTATAAAGTGCCTATAAAGAGCAAAGTGCTTAGGAATGTGTAGTCTTTGTGCATATGAGAAGTCCTATTTAATTCAGTGGGAATTGAGCCCATGCTTCAGTTATTTGATGAATTTTGGCCACAGGATCCGGACAAAATTATGAAAATTTGCTTATCTCCATCAATTGCACAGATCTAGTCCTCTTATCTGTATTTATTATTGTACTCTGACATTTTGTCTAACTTAGTCCCTGTTTCAAAGATACATATTTTAATATTATTTGCTTATAAAACATAGGTGAAAATTCAGTGTTAGCTGAAGATCATAGAACTTAGCAACTAAATAAAGGACTACATAGTAGCTAACTTGTAGGGGCTATGAATGAAAGTCTATTATGTTAAAAGAACAAGACAATGTCTCTCTCCGAAGTCTATAAGATGTGAGACTTTGTACATGCTCATGTTCTTCTTTGCAGCCAGCCTTTTAACTGTTTCCTACCTCTTCAGAGACTCATCATAAGGTACATCAATGTTAACCCAATAAAGTTAACAACAATGATAACAGAAAGCTTCTCATTCTGAATTGATTAAAAATAATTTGGGTCATATGGAAATAATCTATATTCACCTTTAATAATAAACATAAAGAAGTTCAGCTCAATAATAAAACATGGTCTGTTTTTAGGAGAAAAAAATAAAGTGTGCATACTTTTTAAATACATAGCTTATACCTATGAACCTTATCTATGGGAGGCAGTCTTTTTACCTAACCAAACAATTATTAATCAAATTCCAGGATAGGCACCTAAGAGAAACATGCACAGTCAAGAGAAATTTGTCTTGCTTTTAACTTAGACACTTAACTTGAATGTGTAATCATTCTTTCCATTGTCTACAAGGCAGATCTAGGGTGGCTGAGTGGACCCTGACAGCTAATTTTTTAAATGCTCAAGTTGGGTGAGATTAATTTCACTAACTGTGGATTAGTAAAGGACTACAGATAGGACTTTTGACAACATAAACAATAAGGCAAAATAAGACTGGGAAGAAAAAGACAAATAAAAAATATTAGGCTATTCATTTAGACAATATTCCATATCACTAATGGTATTCCACAGAATAATGATATTCTGTAAAATAGTTGATAGTGGATTCTATATAATTTAGTTGCAAAAGAGATTCTTCATAACCATTAATTTGAAAATGTCACTCACATTTTCCTTAGTTTTTGAAGGATTCAAAGATCTAGATGAGATTGGGTATTGCTAATGCTCAGGGTCAGAGAGCAAATCATTCCAACTTAAAAAAAAAAAAAAAAAAAAAAGCTTCTCAGCAGTGAGGTCTCTGATCTGGTAAAAAAAATGGTAAATGAATGAAATCCTGTATCTATATCAAACTTCACTGAAGCCACTGGTGGTCTGTGTGGCACTTGGGTTTAAGGCACATGTATACTCTTCACATTCTGGAAACAGAGATTTAACAGACTCTCTTTAATAATACCCCTAATGTCCACAGTTTTCATATGGGCAATGTGATCATTAGACAGATTCCCAGTGTGGTCTGGTTTTTCACAGTTATTAAAATGACAAAATATTATATTAAAATGGGATTTGCACTGTGGGAGACAAGTCATGACATCAACCAGAGACAAAAGGAGCTCTAAGACTTTTTACAGTCTTATACAGCTCTAAGACTCCAAATATCTTTTGTCTGCTGACTATAGTAAAACTAACATTCATTTTCATTTAAACCCACAAATGGTAAATAAAATAAAAAATACAATTCCATATATTTTACTTGTATCTGCAGACAATATAATTTACTTTTTTTGACATATACAGAGTCTTGCGAAATCTTTACAAATTGCATATAAAGAAGAGAACCTATCTTTCATACTAAAGCTGATAAGCCTCAAACAACATGCCTATGTGTTGAAAGATTTTGCAATAATCCTTTACTTTCTATATATAAAACACTCTAAATGCAAAGCTAATGGTATTTTTTTTTTTTTTGCTTAAAATTACACAGAAAATTCTTGCAGTGTTTTTGGTCACTGAGGAGAAAAAGTACCTAAGTTAGGAAACATGTAACTTTTTATGAGATTAAAAAGAAAAAGAAATATCAATGTTTTGAGTAAATAAAAGACTTGCTTCCTTTTCCTCCTGTAGCCCATGCTTCATACTGTAAGAGTCTGCAGTTATTAACTGTCTGTGTACTGCTCTCTAGCAGTTAATATGAAAGTTTCCAAACTTGAGACCTCATTTATTTGTTCTTCCAGTGAGAAACAGACTACAAATGGTTTTAAACAGGAAAGATTAATTAAATGTTGTACTTTATATTCCCCACTCCTTGATACCATATATGGTTTTATGCACCTGAATGAGGCAAGTATAAAAATAAAATAATTTTTTTTTTTTTTTTTTTTTTTTGGTAATATAATAGGTACTTCTGCATAACCTTTATGACTTTCATCAAGGAATCAGTCCTGGCCAAGCAGTTCAGACCAGCTAACTGTGTATCCTGCCCCTAAAATTCAAAGCCTGAAGCAAACTACTTTCTCTCCCATAAATACTTTTCCTTATCAAGAAAACTGCTTGGTTCTAGATTGGGGCCCAGGAACAAATCAACGTACATGTGATGTGGATGTGATTTAACCCTGGAGCTAAATTTTATCCCTACAGCTAAATAGAGTGAAACAGCTAAACACTATATTCACACCAAGCCTACCCCACTCTCTCCTCATTTTGCACCCTTGTAAATGACAATGAACATCCTCATGCAAGTCACTGAATAAATTTAGGTGTCACTCACACTATGCCAGGTTCTGCTCACTCTTGCTGGAGCTCCTGTTGTAAAGAATAAAAGTTACAAATAAGCTAACTCAAGAAATTTAGAAACGAACCTGAGCAAACTGAAATACACAGCAGCTAAGAAGGAACAAGACATACTCACTATCTCTGAAAAATGAGGGGATGAGACACAAAAGAATACTGAAATAGTCACAAACTCTGCAGTAGGTTTGACCACAGACTTAGGGGCTAATGCTGTAGTGCATTTAAGAGTTAATAGTTTCCATTGAAAGAAAACTTAGGCACAGAGAAGACAGTGAGACTCTGTACATAAGTCCCAAGGTAGAAGAATATAAATTTAGAAGGAGAGAACACAACTGCTGTCAGCACAGTGATAGTGAATATGTAAGGTGAAGAAAGAATGTTATTTGAAGAAGGAATTTGTTTTATTCATTTGAAAATATACACAATCAAATACTTCTTTTTCTAAAAACAGGAATATCTGTCATAGCTGTTTTTCTATATTTGTTCTTGTTGATATATTGGATATATCATTAAAGTTAGTTCGGTTTCTTTGCCAAATCAAAGGATTTTGCCAAACCACTTAAGTAATGTCAATATTTTTACACCAAAAATACAATTTTATCTCAAAATGTTATAAAAAACCTCAAATAAAGATTTTGTTTTACTTTTGGCATTCCTTAATCCTCTCTTTAACATTTCCTTTTTTAAATTTAGGTCAACTTTTAGATTGTGTTTTTAAAAAAAATTAAAAAAAAATCCCTGTAATAACTCCTAAGGAACAATGTAAAGGAGAGATAACACCAGATTTGGATGAAAGAAGAAGTATTAGGCTGAAGTGCAAGTATTAGTTCTTGCCTCACAGCCAGAGCTCTTTGGAGGGGTTAATAGTGAAGCTGATGAGGGAGATCTGGTTGATATAGTGTACTTGGATTTCAAGAAAGCATTAGCAAAAGTCTGTTTCAAAGGCTCTTAAAGAAACCAAACAATGATGGAAAGAAAGTGTAGGTATTTAAAGGGGTAAATAATTGATTAGGAAACAGAGAACACTGTGTCCTTGTTGTGGAGGCAGGACACCACTGGATATATGCTGCAATCCTTGGGCTACTCAGCCTGGAAAAGAGGGTGAAAAACAAGGTGATGAAATTTGCTGATAATACTAAGCCTTTCACAATTGTAAAGACAGTGCATGAATTCTGTGAAGAAATGGCAAAAAAACCTTGCAAAAGTGAGTGACTGGCAATAAAATGGCAGATGAAATTAAGTAGATTTGAAACATAGGTAAATGAAAAGTGACGCACTGTGGCTTCACATGTACAGTATTGGGATCAGAGCTGTCATCACCACTCCTGAGTGAGACCTGAGGGACCTGAGGATCAGGCTTGTGAACAATTTTGTTAAATACAATCTTCCATGACCTTCGTACGAAAAAAGGGAGAATGTTAAATCTGGAGATTACACAAAAGGCCAGTTATAGAAAGGTTAACAGCAATACGATGCAGGAAGAATTGGTGACCTTGAGGACTAAAATGATCCAAATGGGACTTAGTGCCTAAAATCAAAAATCTGTCATGAATTGGTTCTCAAAAGGGGAAAAACTGACCAGGGATAAATTTAGCTTGGAAAATAAAATACCTGACCATCAAGGAATTAAATCCTGAGACAGCATTTTAAGCAAGCTAGTGGGGGCAAACAAAGTCCAACCAGTCTTGCTATGCAGCTTGATCAGTTAATAAACAAGATCTATTCCAAACTGATACTCTTTTGAATTAATTACCATGAGTAAGATTAATTTCCAGAGTCATCCTTCACTTCTCTTGTAAAAGTGCAAACTAAAATCCAGCATGACAGAAGACAGGGAACTTTCCCAGGCATCTGTGGATGTAATGGACATATAAAGTGGAGATATAAGTCAGGCATATAAAGGCAAAACCACAAATTCTGATGCCTTGCAAAGCCTCAAAGAAGCAGAAGCATAACTTATGGAGACCTGTGCAAAGGGATACACAAGCCCCTGTGGTCCCATTAAAGGGAAGGTTGTAGATATTTACATCACCCACTGCAGCAGTACCTCCCAGGTACTCTGTATAAATTGTGGTGGGGATAGGAACAGGGGACAGTGGGGCTCCTCTGCTTGAACTCTGCTTAAAACTTGGCTGGTTTGTGCCATCCCATAAATTATGTTGCCACATGAGAGTACTGCTGTGCTCTAGTGTAGTTTGTGTCTTATCAGAGTTTCTTAGCCCTGGGACAGCACTAAACTGATGGAGCTACATGGCTTCTGCAGAACTGCTGGTTTGTGTCTGGTTGGCTTAGTCTGCAGTGAGTGAGTTCACGCCCACTCATGCTCATCCATGTACACAGGCACACAAGCTTTAACTTACATTTCCCATATGCCAAGAAAAGGCCACTGTCTCCAGTTTACATGGACACAACTGAGGCCATAAGAGACACGAAAGGTCTTATGGTTTATGGCCTAAAGAAAATTAAAAATTGTTTTCCAAAGTCCCATGGTACTATACTGACCTCCCAATCATGTTTTATTCCCTCTTAGTGAGAAACGTCCCCTCGACATTTCTGAACTCAGAGAACTTTTCCATTTTTCTGTGGAACTCAGAGAACTTTTCCATTTTCCCTACTGCAATGTTTTCATGGTGCCGATTACAGCCACCATGCAGTGTTTGTTCAGGGTAAAGGGAGAGATGTGGAAAGGAAGCGTTTTGAACAAGTAACTAAGATAAGACATTATAATCTGGTATCAGCTTTCTATCTATCAGGTGCAATCTTAAAGGAGAGAGAAAGAGATAGAAGAAGAGAGAATCAGGGCAAAGCTTTTTAGGGAAATTAAACTGTTATCCTGATATTGCAAAGCATGAACATAAAGGTTGTACATTGAAAGGTTGTACAAAAATGTTCATATTTCCTTTCATTTAAAAATGATCCTGAGGTAGATAAATAGTGTTGGGGTGATCCTCTCTTGTCAGAACTCATACAATACACATGTCAGAAAATATATTGTTTAACAAAGAAACATAGTAAGAAAAACCAAAGTAGCTAAATGGTGCTTGCACTTCAGTGTAGCCACACACCAAATTCACAATATCTTTTGTTCATGACAGTTAAAACCACAACATTTCACTTTTCTTGTACAAAATACAGTTATGGTTGATGCTTTAGACAAGCGTGAATTTAACCCAATTACTTTATGGAATAAATGGACAAACTGGCAGGGAAGAGGAGAAAAGAAGGAAAACAACAGATACTTGATCTTTCAGAAACTAAAAAAAAAAAAAGCCTACAGAATTCCATAAGAAATTAAAAAAAAAATTAGATGTAGAATATACTGACAGAGCAATTTGATCCAGCTCTAGAAATGTAGTAGGTTACAGGTTTAGTGGCACTGCACAGGAACTAAAAAATCTATCAAGTCAGTTTTCTTAAAGTTTCTAAATAGACATACCACCTCCTCAAATTTCGTATTTCACAGTCGATTCTTCATATATCATATTAAAATAAATAAATATTTTTCACCTGTTTGGCTGCTATTCATTAGATTCTCCATGTACATGCGATAATTAGTTCGCAGTCAGAGGCTGAGCCAGGAACAATTTTGGTCAATAGAGGGCTCTCACTTACTTGAATAGGCTTCGGGTCAGGACCACTGAATTATGTCAGTGAGGATCACAATTCAAATTCTACAATTTATTTTTGACATTTTTTTTCTCTAGTACAGTTTATTTCAAAAAACATTTCAAAAGTGCTTATTGCTTTTTGAGCTCTCAAACAAGGAGATTTTTTCAAATTCCTTAAAACATAATTAAATTTATCTTAACCAAATCTAACTTAGCCAAACAGGTTAATTATTTTGACTTTATTCTATGAAAACAGATAGATAGAAAATATTACTTTGTAATATATTTTTCAAAGATTTTTCTATTGAAGTGTAAAATATACAATTTAATGCCAAAATTTCTGCTTTCTCCTCTTCCAAGTGCAGAGCACTGAGAAGCTAGCTGGAGAACTCGCAGAAAGAAAGTAGGCAAGACTTTTAGTGTTCAGAAAGGTTGCTACCCTGAGCAGCTCCAGGATCTGCAGAAAGGCAATTTGACACTTCTTAGCAGCTCCTGAGGACAGAATTCTTCTCCAGTGGCATACTTCCAAACCTTCTGCATGCTGATGGATCTCTTATGGTTCAGAAAATCTAATGTTGTCTTTCACAGAGTGCAGAAGGAACCAAGAGGGGGAGGAACGTGACTCACCTGGACAGCTAAAACAAGAATCCCTTAAAAAAAAGTGTGGAAGAATGAAAAGGCAGCCAGCAGAAGAGATGAATTAAGTGCAAGGACAGGAGTTTTCCTGCTCTGGTACAGCCAGTGAGTTCTCCATGTGGGAACCATCCCCATGAATGCACCTGGCTGAGATCTATAGCCTTTGAGAAGATACCAGGGACAAATTCTGCTCAGACCATTAGAGGGGAGAAAGTGAATCTTATCCAAAGGTCAGAATTGAAAGAGAGCTTTTGTAGCAGAAAACTATAGTGATTGTGTGTATATTTATTTCTGATGACTTTTTGCTGCTTGTAGACCAACCACACTACATGTTTCTATCAGCTGTCCATTTCTCTCCTGCACATGAGTGATTTTTTCCTTCTTCTATTTTGGGAACTCATGAACACTTTTGCTAGTACCAGGTGCTTTGAGTGTCCTTCAAGCCATCCTCCCTGTAAGAGAAACATCCACTGTCTCTTTCAAGGCTTTCTGTCTTCCTACTTCTTCTTTTGGGATATATTCTGTATACTTTTTACCTTCCACCTTCTCCCTGTGTCCCTTATTTTATGGTCTATGTGCCTTCTACTTCTTTCCCTTTCCCATTTCTTCCTCCCACCTTCCCCAGGCTCCCCCATTCTCTGCTTCCCCAAGGTTTTATACAGCTTCATAATCTTTCCTCTAGTTCTGTTGTTCCAGCCATCTTACCCTTATTGTTATCTTTTATTTTCTCTGGGGAATTCATCTTTCATGGTGCCAAGCTCATTTAGAATAATAGCAGAGATGTGATTGGAGGCTGTGTCATGCTGGAGGCTGTTTATGGATGCCTACAATTCATTGTATTTGTAGGCAACGACAGACAAAGAGAGAAATGTCATCACATGTAAGTCTCAAAAAAGAAAGCAGAAGGTATTGCAAGGAAGGAATGAGGCTGTTGACAGAGTAAATGTCTCTTTAGCTGTGCTTCAAATTCACCAGTGAAGTCCCGGCTCCTTCATCTTCTGAGCTCCACTGGCAAGGACCTTTCCCACTGCTCTTAAATCTGTGATGCAAAGGTTATCACACCCTAAATGAGTCCTTTTATGTTTTCTATTGCTCAGGCTATTTTCAATGTTTTCTTCTTGTCATGTGTTTTGTATAGGGTATTAGTCACTATAGCAACCTTAACTGGAATTTGACCAAGAATATAAATGAGAAATGTGTATATGACACAGTAATAGTTCTGTATTGATCACCTCCCAGATATTTCATAGGCAGAAAAATTACAATAGACTTCTAAAGTGATCTAAAGTGACTTCTAAAGCCATTGGTTTATTTATGAAAACAAACTAATTGCAATATGCATTATTTCAGCCCTGAACTTCTAAGGAATACATCAGACAAAATTTGAAAAGGTAACTTATTACAAATTATTTGAATTGTATGTCTGTTAGTGACTCTTCCACAACAGTGACTCAGAGCAATGCATATTTTATATCAAACAAGACAAAATAGCACAGTTCAGATTCATATTGCAATTAACAAGAAATAATGAATTAAAATTCTGAAAAAGAGATAAAAGAGGTTTTGTGCTGTTCAGAGGAGCCCCAAAATATTAACTTGGGGAAAAAATCCCCAAGGTCTAAGAAATTTAATAAAATACAAAATATTAGTAGCCAGTACATAAACTGGCAAGGTTGAATTCTTAGCCAAGTCTAATTTATACCACTGTAAATTAGAATAAATCCATAGAAGTCAATGTTAGCAAGTTACAGTGAAACTCCTGCTGTAAGAAAAGCAGCAACCCAGGTTACACATGCCATAAAAGCATATTGCAATGAGGTTTTGTCTGGGGCAGATGTCTTCACTCTCTCATTATAAAATCATGACCTAGTTCTATCAGTGACAGTTTTCAGGTGGTACATCTACAGACCTGTGTGTCCCCTGCCAAGGTGCAACATACAGTGTGAGGCATGTGCTCAGAAAAGGTAGATCCTGCTAAACCTCTGCAAGGTCCAGCTACTGAGAGGGACATCAAGAGTTAATTGTGGTAACACAGAAATTTAAGCACCAACTCGGATTACATTTTAATGACAAATACTTAATCAATTTTGAAAGTTTGGGTTGAATTTTTTTAGGAAATTTAAGCAAGAGCAATTAAGAGCACTAGTCCGATTTAGTCATTAGAGTAGTTAAGTGAGAATTAATTCAGGTGTTAAATGGCTGATCAAAATAATGATGATAGCCTTTGAGAGCCTCATTCATGAACTGACAAAGCATGTCCCCAGAGCAATGGAGCTTCAACCCTGATCACTCTCTGTACTGAGGGGAGTTAAACATAATGGAAAATTTTAACATGTTTTACACACATACAGATAATTTTTCTGAGGCCTCACTCTAACAGAGGACCCTGGCTTTCACTACTATTCCATAACTGACTTGTATGAAACAATTCCTTCTGGACACTACACCAGAAGGAAAGTGAATACTGGAGTATTTTCTTTATTTTCATGCTTTGGAGAAAGTCTAGCAAAAATATTATTCTGGAATATCTGGCTATTTGAGTTGCCTGTGTTCTCCCAATCCCGTTTCCATCCTTTACCCTTTATCTTACAGGTTCTTCTTAGCTCCATCCTTGCAAACACTTCAGTGCTATTACACAAACATCTTCAATGACACTCCAGTAAAAATAAGCAAATGCTTGAGTGCTTTCAAGAATGGAGACCTAGTGAGCATCTATTCAAGAGCAGTCAGAGCTAGACATAAAGGGGCTGATTCCTTTTGAGTAAAAGAAATAAATGTTTTGTGTCATGCTATATTTTAGGTGAATAGGAATTAAATGACAGTAATACAATGAGGCAGCAGTTATAACGTTATTGCCAAGGGACAGCAAAAATTGTTTCAGTCTATATGTTCTGGGACAGGAATATGCAAGTCATGTAAATGTGCATTGTTCCTGAAAAATCAATGGATGTGATTTTTCAAGTTCTATCACCTAAAATTCTGGTAGACGCCACATCAATTGCTGTCACCTAAAACTGTGGTCCCTGTGTTGATCATAGAGGCAAATCAGGAAACAAAATTGTATCAGAATGGATGTTGATTTTTTTCTTAGAGTTAGAGCATAAGGGAAGTAACATTTAAAACTTTAGATGTTTTTTTGCTGTATCCCATCTGAGAAGGCTAAGAAATAAATTCTCTAAAGAGTAAATGGTCATAACTGCATTGATGTGAACTTCATTGTCCTCCGTTTATACCAGAACAGGTAATATCACAATTTCACAAAGGTGTTTACTGCTTCTTATCTGCACACAGAGCTCATGGTAATGAGTAATGAAGTCCACAGAAAGTTTAGGTACATTATACTAAGAATAATTTAGGCACATAACACTAACATGTTCAAATACAGATTTCTACCAGAGAAGAATGCTCAAGCACAAATCCAGTTGCAATTTTTAGTAATTACATTTATGGATGTGTAAAAACCAACAAACTCCATCTCAAATCCTCAGGGTGGGTACAACTCTGCCCTTGACTACACATTTTTTTCACAGATGTTTAAAGCAAATGGTGCTTTCACAGTATACAAATCATCTCCTGTTCTCCAGATGAGATCTCTGCATTTTTGTATGCCAGAAAAAGTGCAGACCTCCACATACATATTTCTTATTACAGGGTTTGTAAGAAAAGGACATATTATTCTACAACTTTAAGTCATGATGCCATCCAAACAGAAGGACTGCAAACTGACGTATGGGGTATAACTGCAATTTTAGATGTATTAATCTACCTGCATGAAGCTGTCTTGGTATGTAAACAGATGAAAGATGGTGGACTTTGTAAACACGGTATTAGCATATCTTCACAAATAAAGCAGACATCAAAATGGAATGTAGACCTTATAGCAACTTGTGGAAATCACAAAATACAAGAAATACCCCTATTAATAGATTCAGTTACTCTCCAGTCCTATTCCCTGTGACTCCAGACCTACCTTGCAGAGTCAATGCTGTTGAATAATGATAAATCTTATTTTAAAAAGAAATCCAAAGAGCTCATTTTGCTTAGGATGGGAAAAATTGATAAAGATGCAGAACTGTCAGTCACTTGTGACAGATAAAAATATAGATCACCTTAATTTAATGATCAATAAAATCACAACTGAAGGCAGAAAGTATTATTGTAGCTCAGAAATAGTAACTATCTTTATATAAGAGGATTAAGGGAAAGGTGTGGAAAAAAACCAAAACACACACATCTTACATTTTCAGAAACAATGATTGAATTAAATTGGCAACTTAATTATAGTGCTGATTTGTGGGTTGTTTCTTTTTTGATTTATTTAAATTTAAACTATTTAGAAACAAATATAAGAAAGAACAGTCTATCTGAATAACCTATCATATCATTGCTTAACCCTTGTAGAGCTCTTCATTATACTGGAGCACACATCAGTTTCCCCTACAGAACTGATTAGCATCAAATAACTACAACTCCTTTCATGGTTGAAATAAATATACTCAGGCTTACACCTCTGCCCAGCGCAGTTGGTGCTGTCCAGGAAACGTTACAGGCAGGAATATTCCTATGGGAAGTCACTGCATTTTCCAAGTGTATGAGAAATCTCTGGTACCAATGTTTTAGAAAAAGATTCTTTTTCAGATTGAAAAGAATCAAATAAATTTAAGTAAGAAATTTTTATAACTAGTGTTATCTTTGCTGCAATAAGATTTTTAAGATGTAAATAGCAAGAAGAGAGAAAGTTACTGAACATGCAAACATATATATTCTTTTATAATTGTTAGGTATCTTGATTTTCTATGAACCATAAGGAGTCTGGGAGGTTTCAAATAGGAATATATGCCTACATTAATATGTTAAGGCTCTCCTGAATCATGCTTGAAAAAAAACCAGCATTCAGGTGCAATGTTTTAGAAAATGTTAGTCTGTATCTGAAGAAAAACATGGCCAGTAGCATAGACCACAGAGTACCAGGTTATATAAAAATGTGCCTGTTCCAAAGGTAACCAGATTGTCTGGGAATGGATGGCCCTCAATGTGAACAAGATGGATCTGAGGAAATACACATTAAAGGGTAGTCCACAGAACTGATGTGTTACCAAAACTAAAGAAAACAGAAAGCAGTTTTAATCAATTAGTTTTGAAGGGGGATCAAAATATTATCATAATTTAAACATACAGGTAATAATCAAAATTGACCATAACTCATAGCACAGGTGATGCTGCCTCTAAATTGGGCATATAAAGTTGTAGCAAACCCCAATGAGCAGTGCAAGGGATAGTGTATTTTCAGAATCAGATATGCAAAGCTGATACTATGGTGTCCTGCACTGTATGACTAATTACACAAGCATTGCTTTGTGAGTGTGAAGGGAAGCTGTATCTTAGTAACTGGTTTAAGGTTTCGTTAGTGGTGTTTGGTCTGGTTACGTGCCCTTGAGATTAGGTCAGGCTGTGAAATCTGAATGTAACACTTCACTTTTAGTTTATCTTTAGTGTTGATATATTCTGCTGTAGTTACTGTTTGGTAATAGTGATGGGGAAGTGGAAGCTGCCTTTTCAAGGCTAGGGAACGGTCCCTGTAGCTCTTTTTTGGTGGGGGATAAAAGAGATCAGAGCATGTGAGTTATGCTGTGCTGCATCCAGAGCTATGCTGTTGTGCCTCTGGAGAAGGCTGGCCTGCAGCACTGAGCCAGGGAGGTTTCAGCCTACCACAAACACCTATTAAAAAAGCATAACACTCTCAAAATAAACAGAATTTTCCTTTAAAAAATGAATCTTATGATTAGAGGTGTAACATATGGAAACCCCACTTACAGCCTGATTCTCATAGAGACCTATCCTAAGCAACAGCCAGAATGTATTCTCAGTTACACACTCCTTATGGGTCTGAATAATTCTTCTTAACATTAATGCAGGTTCTGTGAGTGCTTCAAGGCGTGAATAGAGCCCACAGTGAGCAGAGATCCACTGATATTTCTTTATCTGTTTTAAGAACTTTATTCTTCAAAGGGGTATCATTTTAATAGTCAGGAAAAGACAGACCGCTCTAGTTTTTTATGGGTTTATCTATTACAATTCGACCACTTACTGCTAAAGGAGAATATTTCAAAAACATAAATAGGCAGCTAGGTGCTCAACACCCACTGAATGCCAAAGGGAGTTTGGTTCCTAACTCCCTCATGCCTTTGAAAATCTCCCCCAAGAAACTTTAAGTATAAAAAATCAACTCAGTGCTGACTCTGTATTGTGTATTCTTGTTTTCATTGCAAACCTTAAGCAAATCACCTATATCATAAAAACCCCAACATTTTCTTATTTTGCAATAAATTGTATTTTAAAGCCAACAGAATAAAAGCCAAAGACTGATGGACTCTTCGGTGAGCATGCAAAATGAAAAAGATATTAGGAATTTCACTCCCCCTGTGCTAGGGATCATACCATACCCTCCACTTCTCCAAGGACCCCTGCCTTTTTTCTGCTGTGGAAGGCACAGCAGTCTAGCCAGGATGAAGAAGTACACATCATTACTGTGGCTGGATGACTGAGGATAGCCACTCGTCCACTTTACTGAAGGACCAAGGCTATTCACATAAAGTTAGGGATTTAACTTCTGCAAGCTACCCATACAGCAAATACCAAACATGCTCTCAGATATAGAACACAATTAGATACTAACTGAGTTCTTGCTGTCTCTCAGCTAGGTGCCTAAATTAGGTAAAATGGGTCTTATCTTTACATCTCTCCATTGACTATACAGGCAGCACCAGCTATGGAATACCTCCTGCACAAACTATGAGCTAGGAACACACTAACACTATTATCACCCACTTCTGTATATTCTAAACAAAAAGCAAATAATAATAAACAATTGGGCACCAGGTTCCTGTGGAAAATAAAAAATATGATCATGCCATCTATGCTTCATTAAGGTCTTTCCAGATTGGCAGAACCTGTTTCTAACAAACTCTAAAATGGCAGCATTGTGTTACTTTTTAATGACCTTTCTTATAACAGCATTTAATTAAATTACCTAGTTGAATCTCATGGGATCAAGAAGCCCTATGATGTGGCAGTTCCTTCCCAGGAACTAATGTATTCCACACCAGCTCCAGCATACTGCCATGAGAATGTGTGTGTTTTTTTGAGGATCAAATGAATTTTGATCTACTTCCCAAAATCTTCAAAGAACTCTTATGTTGGCTGAAATAGAAAGACTCATGCTCCCATGAGGAAGAATGGACCACAATAATAACACCTGGAATTTCTAGTTCTTAAATTTTTCTAACAATATCATCACAAATATTAATAAAAATCCAAATAGATCAGTTACCTAATAATTTCCTTAAAAAATATTTAAAGACATTAAATTATTGCATGCTTAGCACAGATGCCAGTGACAGTCCTTGTTATGCTTTTCATTCACTCCATTTTACTACTGTGTTATGGAGGGCTCAAAACACAGAGATTTAGGCAATGCCAGCTAAACACGATCCGTATGTAATGCAAAGAATTGACAATAACTAATTTAATCAGAAATAGGTCAATGTGAAAAATGACAGTGATGCTATCTTTTCATCTGATTCTCTCAGATCTACTCCCTACAAAGAGAGAAATGGAGACTTAACAGGAAAGTGAAAGGCAAATCTGAGAAGCAGGTTATTTCTATAGTAAGTTATCTTCTTAATGAGTAGAAGTCCTACAGACAGACTGGGTTACTGATGTCCTCAATAAGAAAAGCCCCTCTTCTGCATCTTTTTCAGACAGAAAGGAATTTTGTCTGAAAGTTAGAAGCTGGGAGAGGAAAGGCAATGGCAACTTAGCAAGTAGATGACCTGTAAATGACTAAGGAGGAAGGACAGATCATCACTGCTTGGAACTGACTATTTTAGAACAGCTTGCTAAAATGGTGTTCAAGAAGGGAATGAGATGGCAAAGAACAAAAAATTTATTCAGTGAACAAGGCTGGACCTCCCTTAGTTTCATGCATGAAGGGTAAAACATTGTCTTGCCTTCTTTCCATCTTTTCAAATGAAAAATTCATGACTGGCTAAAGCAAGCAGAGAGACACTTAAGCTCATTATTGATGAAGATCATTAATGCCTCTTCAGAAGGGCTTTTTGCCAGCTTTACTTAAGCAGCAGTTAGTATTTTGCTCAAAAGCCCATCTTTGGATGATATTAGCAAAGCCAATTACTGTCCAATGTCAGACGACCCAATATTTGGGAAGATAATTGAGGTTATGCTGATGGGTCAGCTCTAGCAATGTTTGCATTTCAAAGATTTAGTTGGTCCCCATCTGGCTTGGTCAATATGTGAGTAGAAAATGAGACTACATGATCACTTCCTAATTACTATATTCTGATGATGGGCTCCTTGGATTTTTTCCTGTGGGTGGAGATATTATTGACTTGATAATGGGCTACTGCAGGAAGAACCTAACAAATTCTTCCTTTACAGGTACAAAATTCCACCAGTAGATTTTCTTATCCCATGCTTATACATAGCTGTTAGGAGTAATACTGCATTGCAACTGAAACTTGACTGCAACTGATAGAATCATAGAATCATAGAATGGTTTGGGTTGGAAGGGACCTTAAAGATCATCTAGTTCCAACCCCCTTGCCATGAGCAGGGACACCTTACACTAGATCAGGTTACTCAAAGCCTCATCCACCCTGGTCTTAAACACTTCCAGGGAGGGGGCATCTACAACCTCTTTGGGCAACCTGTTCCAGTGTCTCACCACCCTCACACTAAAGAACTTCTTCCTAATATCTAATCTAAACCTACCCTCTTTCAGTTTAAAGCCATTCCCCCTAGTTCTGTCATTAACTGCCCTAACGAAAAGTTCTTCCCCGATACTGATACTTTAACTCAGTCAAGATTCTAGTGTTGTTATTTCTATAGGACATGATCCTGCTGTCACTGAAGTCAATGGAAAGGCTGCCACTTAGCTCAGGTTCCTAGTATGCAAAGGTTTCACTGCATAATTGCAGTAAGTGTTCATGTATACTCTATTTGCAGTAACTGTAAGGGTGTTTGCCTTTGAAGGAAAGTGGAATGCACTTTTTTTTTTTCTTTAATGGAGGGTTAGAATATGTACATGGGAAAGAAATCACTCTGGTGTATCTGCATACATGCACCTCAGTTCATAATGCTGTAACTCCTCTGTGCAGCCACATCATGACTTGGAAATAGGAACTAGAAGCAGATTAACACATAAATGAAACAGCACATAGAGAAACAGCTTGGAGATGTTTAGGTCATTTTAAACCTGACTTTGTCAAGCTGTTTGCTTAAACTAGACCATAAAATTATTTTTCCAGTCAATACAGAAAGATAACTAGATGTGAAATCCAGCAAGCACCTAAACAGACAGTCTTCCTCTGCAGGCTAGCATAGACTGCTCCCTGTGGAAGGTGCTCCAGCACTGGAAGTTCCCTTAAGTGTGGGTAGGTACAAATTATGTGATTAATGTATGTAGGTGAAATTCGTCTACTCTGAAAAAGTATTTTGAGGTGTGGTGGAAGTTATTTCTGCAACATTTATTAAGAACACATACGTGGGCTTCACAAGAATATTCATATCCCAGATGTTCTAGTGGGACTGTCACTATTACTACTTTCCAGCTTAGCATACCCAGTGAGCCCATCACCAGAGCTCCGCAAACTGCAGGAATATCTTCCTAACACAAACCTCCCAGCAATCCTCTCTGTCTTTACTGCAGTACGCTTTTCTTATGACCAGGCAAAAACTAACCCAAATGTTCAGTTAGTATGAGCCATAGGAACTCGTTTCCTGGAGCACCTGCCAAAGTAAATATATCTCTAGCTATTAAATCATTTCAGCCAAGGCCTCTTCGAGTTTAAGTGTAATTTGTTGACAGTGATTATTTTTAAAGCACTGATGATTGAGCACCTGGTTATCTGTGCATTCTCCCCATTTTCCTATCATGCCTGTTAACACTTCTTGTGAAGACCCTGCTATTAAAAACTAACTAAAAAAATTCAATGTCGAGATAGAAGGACTGATTCTATTTTTGGAATTTGTTTCATCTGGCAATCTGGCAGAATTTAAGTCCAACCAGTCTCAAGGTGCGATAAAAAAAGAGATGCAAGACGCCTGACTAACTGTTCTTATATGTTCGATTTTTTATTGCAATATATTTTATTCTCTAGATATGAAATGTCCACCACCACAATAATGGTCTAAACCTTAAATCAGAGCAATATCTAGTAAGGAATAAAAATCTCAAGCAAGCTCATTGGAAGAGGTATTTATAGACAATTTTTAAAGAACTGCTCAAAATTACCCTTGTTTAGCTTTACTCCTCTTTTTTGTCCCTTCTTTAACTATTAACTCTCTCATTTTATTTTCTTTTTCATCTTTTTTTTTTGTTTTGTTTTGTTTCTGGCCATAGATTCAAAAGTTTATTCTTTTTTTGCCTCCTTTAATTCCCCTTGCTGTTCCAGTGCCTCCATTCTATCCAGTCATTTTGTTTCTCTTATGATCAGTATCAGCATTGCTCACCATTCTTTTTATGGCCTGTACTCTCCTTGTCATCTTTTCTACCTTCTGACAATATGCTCCTCAATTTATTTATGGATTAATCTTTGCCATGTTAGAAATTATATGATTTTACCTATGTATCCCATTATTTCACTTTTAATTCCAAACTATTAGCTCATTCTTCTCTCATATTCTTGCTATAACACTCTGAGAAATCCCTTCCAAGCAACTGTTTTCTCTCATTTAGTTTTAAGCTTTTTCAGAGCCATATGAAACTGTTAACTCTAAAATCTCTAAATACTGTTTATCTAAATTTCATAAGGACACTATTTTCATCCATCAGACCTAACACACAGCTCTTCTTAGAATACTGTATGTCCATGTCTTCAGCAATTCTCTCTTCACCTGATTACCAAGGTGGTATATTTGAGAACATAATTCTCATCCACTCTTCATATTACTGTGTGGGTTTTCCATCCTTCCTTTCCTTCTCTCTTCTCTCTACACCTTGTTTCTGTGTGATCTCATCAGCAAATACAAATTCAACTACCATCTGTTTGCTAATGACTCACAGATATACTAGTCTACTCCAGACTAATCTCCTTATGTCCAAACTGAAATCTCAGCCTGTCTCTCTGACATCTCTTCATGTATATGTAGCCATCATCTCCAACTCATTGTTAATAAAACAGACAGCTTATCATTTCCCATACACTAAACCTTTCTTTCTCAGTCAGTTAGCTCAAAATATAAGTCAAAAAGGTTAACTTAAGTCTTTTTCCATACAGAAACGATCTTTAGTTTCTGTTAAGTGGGTTTCAAGACTAAATGAAATCTGTGGCTCATTGTGAGGAAACCACACAAAGAGAGCTAGGTTGAAGCATGACTCTTGCAAATGCTTAAACAAATAGTATAGGAGACCCATAGTAGCTCAAGTTACAGCAGTTCACTAGATGCTAAACCAAGCACGCTGCTAAAACAGTCAGCATGTGCTCATAATTAAAACACTGCATAGCTGTACATCATTCAGCACCATGGTCACTCTTAGGCAAGACAGCTCAAGTGAACCAACTAGGAGTCACTATCTCAGCATATGTGGGTATGAAGCCCTCCTGAAAGGTATGACCAAAGTCTCCTCACAACAAAACATCTATTATTCTGTCTCAATAACAGCAGTATCTTTCCAGTTTTGACAAATGCACTCTTGCCCTTCCCATATCCAATCAGATTGGTGCCAAAAAGATTGTTTTCTGAGCCCTCCCTCCATTGGCTTTTCCTCATTGTCATGGTTTAACCCCAGCCAGAAACTAAACACTACACAGCTGCTCTCTCACTCCCCCCTCACAGTGGGATGGGGGAGAGAATTGGAATGGTAAAAGTGAGAAAACTTGTGGGTTGAGATAAAGACAGTTTAATAGGTAAAGCAAAAGCTGTGCATTCAAGCAAAGCAAAACAAGGAATTCATTCCCTGCTTCCCATTGGCAGGCAGGTATTCAGCCATCTCCAGGAAAGCAGGGCTCTGTCATGTGTAACGGTGACTTGGGAAGACAAATGCCCTTGGGAACACAAAAATCCAAACTCCCTTCCTTCTTTTTTCCCCTGCTTTATATGCTGAGTGTGACATCACATGGTATGGAATATCCCTTTGGTCATTTGGTGACACCTGTGCCCAGTTGTGTCCCCTCCCAGCTTCTTATGCATCCCTTCTTATGCACCCTCAACCTACTCACTGGTGGGGTGGTGTGAGAAGCAGAAAAGGCCTTGACTCTGTGTGTAAGCACTGCTCTGCTCAATAGTAACAAAAATATCTCTGCATTATCAGCACCATTCTCAGCACAATCCAAAACATAGCCCCATGCTAGTTACTATGAATAAAATTAACTCTGACCCAGCCAAAACCAGCACCCTTATCTCTCCCATCTGATAGGATTTATTTCTTTTCATTCTCAAAGCTTGCTCATACCTCATGCTTTGCAGGATCTCCTTATGCCTTACTAAAAAAAATAAAATAATAATAAATAAAATCTGTTTTCCTCGAACTGCTTCAACAAAGTTCCCCTTTTCCTCTGTTAACACTCCAACACCAAAATGGTTAAACCTCTGAGCAACAGTACCTAAGTGGGATGACCTTGGTGGTGTGTTCTGTAGGCATCTTGAAGGCTACTACCTACAAAACCCACCTTCCCCTTAGGGCAGAAATGTCTTTCAGAAGTCTCATCTTCCTAATGTCAATTATTAATGTCACCTTAAGTACAGATGGGATCTGTGTAGGTGCTTAGAAAAGAACCAGTGTGCTGGAGACTGTCCCTGAGGAGCTAAATAACGCTTGAGGGTACTTGAAAACAGGTAACATGCGTCTCCCCCCACAGCCTTGCCAACTGTTCCCCCTAAACTAAGTACTCCAGGGGGAATACAATATAGCAAAGCAATTAATTTAGCCCCAGGGGCCTTCTTGAACAACAGTATCGTAACATCCTCTCTTGCTGTCCAATATTTCCTTGAAGCATCCTGCCTGCCAGCCTGTAACCATCTTTTTCCTACACCTATTTCCTGTTTTCTCCTTCTGTTTCCAGCTTAGAAGACTTTTGGTACTTACATTTATTGGTCTGTGCTGGTACAGTATATAAACCAATGACTTTTTCCTACACCTATTTCCTGTTTTCTCCTGGTACTGTATATACTGGTACAGTATATAAACCAATGGCATAGCCATAACCAATGCTGCAGCTGTAGTTGATGCAGCTGTAGTCATCATTATTGTAAATCTTACAGGAGAAATTTCTAGTTTGGACAGAATATTGCCACAAAAAGAAAGCAGAGTCAAATCTGAACCCAAGCAACAAAATTTCTAACTGGAGACAGTCTGTGGGTGGCATGGCCTCCTTTTTATTCTTTATGGTATAACACATTTGGATTAAGAACGTATGTACATATAAACATTTTTTATTGTTCCAGCCTGGAAGACTATTATAACTGAAGAAATCATGGAAAAGTTTCAAGTCTGAAAACAGAGCTATTGAGCTCTCAGTGTTAACTGAGAGTATCCGGAACTCTGCTCTCTTTTTTTGCTAACAACTTGTGTAACAAAAAATCCTCAACATGTTGATGAAGTTGCTTATGAAGAAGACTTCCTGACTTGATAGTCCTAAACCTGTGTTCTAATTAAGATTTATCTTCTTTTTTTCCATAACATACTATTTTGAATTGTAAACTTCAAAATTTTTTAACTTGAGACTTCACAATAACCTTCTGGAAGAAAGCTACTGCCTTCTGTCTCCATTCGCAAGAATGAATTCTGGCTATAGGCTCCCCCAAGCATGCCTTTTTAATGAATATATAGTACGTTTTCAGCTATGTACTGAATCAGTAGTTTTGCTTAGCTATGCACAAATATTCCTGCACCTTACAGAAAGATGCTTCCTCTACCCAGAAAGCAACAACAGAGAAACATGGATTCAAAATAACTAACATAATGAGATGAAAAATGAAAAGGAAAGAGGAAATCTAACCTTTCAGCCCCTTTTTTATATGGCACAGGGAAGCAAAAGGACAAGCTCTCAATTAAAAATAAATCCCTGTCAAGTTACCTTTAAATCACCCCGATTAGTACAAACAGTCTTGACATATACACTCCTCCCTATGGTCTATAGGGAATACAGAGAAATATTGCCTCTGTTTAAACTCATAAATTCGAGGATTTTATGGTAGTACATTAGGTACTTAAAATACAATAGAGAGATTACAGTCATCAGGTCAGATCATCTTCTGTAATTACCGTGTTTAAGTACTGCATCTCCATGCTCAGCTCGAGTCAGGTTGTTGGAGATTCCTCCTGGAATGCCAAGCTTCAGTTCCACAGTCATCTTCTGGCTCTTTTAGGTTTGGCAAAACTTTTGAGTCACATAGAGTTTGTAAATGTCACTGTGACAGCTACCTGAGTCTGTAGAGAGCCTGAAACATTAGCTGGGTTGAGGGGGAGTTTGTGCTGTCCCGTTTGTCTCAGTAAGGCACTAACTCAGGTGAAAAGTGATAAAGCGCTGAAAGCCAACAATGTTTATGCATATAGTTTACTGTCATAGGACATAAAAAAGGAGAGAAAGCATTTTCAGCAGTGACAGTGATTAGGTTGCCCAGCTATTTGGCTGTATCTGGGTGCTACGAGGGGAAGAAATTACCACTTGTTTAACCCAATAGAGAAGGAATGTGGTCCCAAAAGCTCAGTAAATCTTCAGAAGAACGGCAAGCCTCAGGAATCAGCAAATCTAACCAGGGTGAGTCAAGACCAAGAAAACACATATTATATAATTCTGGAGTTTCTGTAGAATCTGTTATGAACAGGGTTAAACAGCAATGTCTTAAATTAAGAGTGCTTACTTAAACAGCACAGCAAGACATAATACAATCATTACTGTTTTCAACTAGACCCAAACAACCATAAATGGAGTTTAGTTATGGTTTTTTAGCTATTCCAACTCAATAGACAATGCAATTATATAAAACTAAAAACCATCGTTATCTCTCGGGTCCGATGCAATGCAGAAATATCATCTTTTCAGAAATCTAAACCTCAGACTACAGTGGGCCAGAAAGGAAGGGTCTCAGATTAAATTTAGTGACCATTTCTGTCTTTCTCACAATCATTAGTGAATTCCCTCCAGTCCACGGACAAGGAGTAAGTGGAGGGGTGTACACCAGGAACCTGAGCAGCTCTGACCAGGGAATTCTGTTCAGCAGCTTGGCTACATGATGTCTGGTACTAACAAGTATCAGCATCTTTTTCTTTTCACGAAGGCAAAAATGAGTTCCCCGAGTCATTTTTTAAAATACGGATGAATACTAAGACTGGATCCTCCTCTGGAAGCGTTCGGGCCCGGCTCCGAAGCACAGTGGATTTGGGAGTCATGGGGAAGAGCAGCTGGGCAAAGGCAGGGCAGGGTACCGAAGCCCGAGTGCGGGCAGGATGGGGACGCTTGCCACGAGATGGCAGCAATGCCACGTCGTTCTCGGCAGTTTGCCTGGCCCTGGATTTATTTTTTTTTTCTTTGAGTGAGAACCGCAACGTTCATACATAAATACAAGCTTATTACAAAGTCAGCCTACCTCGTTCAGTGCCCATTCACCACCTTATTGCAACGTACAATGAGAAAACAACTTTGCATATTTCACCACGAAAGGAAACTCAACATAAGTGAATAATTACAACCTTGAAACTGCCTTTCCAAAGGTGTTCGCGTTTCTGTCTTTTCTTCTTATGAGCCTTTGTATTTTAATTATGGATATAGGTAAGCATTAATTATGGAGTCAGGCCCAGTGTGCAGTGGTGGTGGTAATCTTTGCAGTTCTTACTGGATTGCAAGCCAGATTTGGGCCATCTTTTTTGCCATCTGTTCGCAGGTAGGCTTGGCACGGGAACCTTTGTTGGCAAAGGACATCACCTGCCGGGGCCGTGGCGACCTGTGACAGGCCAACCCTGGGTCACCATTTCCTTGAACCAACGCTGCTGGGTTCAGGGTGGTGGTGGGGGAAAGCCTCTCTCTGCATACTGCTGTGCCTGATTTTGTTGGGGTTTTTTTCTGTTTTGGAAAGGATAGTTAATGGCAGAAATTCCTCTTGGCAACAGGAGCACCCAGGAATGGCAACATAAAGACAAAGCAGTGTTTCTCAAGGAGACATTGGCTCCTCTCCTTCCCCTCAGGAACAGCAGCTTGTCCTGATGAGCAACTTGGAAGGAAAGAACGAGCAGTGCACATTTTGGACTTGAAAGCCTCCCTCTCTCACGGGCGGGGAGCAAAGCAATGGGGAGTTTCACCCAGAACTCGGGATTCCCACCCCAGAACACGCACCCACC
>NW_010318319.1:0-97637 GCF_000700745.2 Antrostomus carolinensis | reverse complement strand
CAAACCATTCTATGATTCTATGACCTGAAGACTTTCACGTACCTACATCAGGTTCAAATTTTTCAGTTTAAATGTCAGTCACCTTAGAAATTAGTCTTTTTCCTATCCTATTGTTCCTATGCTTTTTGTAATGAATATGCACTTTTTATGCAAAGTGTCATATACACCATTCACATACTCTTCAACGACAAAACACTGAAAATATTTTGGGAAATCATCCAAACTCCAGAAAAGGTTATTTGTTGAATCATTTTTAAGAAAAGAACTGAAACCCAAAATCCAACAGGAAGAGCAGAGATGGTTTTAGTGTCTGTCTATCAAGTTCTATACACAGTTTATTTGTAGTCTGATTATACAAGCTTTACATTCGGACTAGCTGCTAAAGTGTACAGTCCTGCAGTTTTAATTTCCATTAGTACTAAAGTGACCCCTGCTGGCATGATTTGTAGTTGTTGAAAACATCTGGCTTTTAAAAAGGTTTATAAGGATGGAAATAATTTTTTTTAATGGCACCCAAAAGTGTGCTAATCCACCTCCTTGTACAAATCTTTGTAACCCAAGGAACTCACAAAATTAGTTTCTGATATGACCCAGAAAGGAGCAATCAGAGCACAGGGAGGAAAAATTAAGGCAGACTTAAGGCATACAAGATTATGCAGCTATTCAGCCAATCTGTGCATAAGAGATAACACTTTCACCCCCACCCTAAAACTAGATAAGCTCTTCATAACAAAATGATGTCACTTTATATATATATATTTTTTTTAAATTAATATTAATATAGTCACTTATTTCTGAAGTTGCATTATTTGAGGGTTAAGATTCTTTACTTTTTTGGTTTAATATAATGTTAACAGCAAGTATTGAAAATGATAGGGTTTTTTGGAGACACTTTCCTCTGTTAGGTTAGTTTTTCCCAGAGATTGCTAATATAAGGCTACTGTAGAGTAATAAAATTCCCCCACATGGATCCCATCACAAAATTTCCTCAGAAATCTTAACTCAAAGGGAAAGCTGATTTTGTGGGCCAGGTCCAAGCTTCAGTGTCTCATGCAAATAAAACTATTCATCAGGAAAAAGGTCCCACAAAAGCTGAGAAAGCATGGTCATGTTTTCCTACAGGTCCTGAAAGTGCTTCTTAATAGGTCTGATTGCACTTCTCCCCCATTCATTTTTCTGCCAAATTTAATTTGACACTATTCCCTATCTGCTAAATGGCAGCCTCTGAGATGCACAGAAAAGGCAATCCAAGCTAATACCAGGTCTCTTCTCATGGCTACACATACACATGTAAAGAGGTTGGTCCGTGCATCTTTTTAAAAACAAAACAAAACAAAATAAATGGTGCCTAATTCTTTCCGTAAGTTCATAATGAACATGGTAACTGTGAAGAAACAAAGATATGGGTGTGCTTTGTACGTGTTCTGACACTGAAAACTGTTAGACAAAGAAACTGAATCCACAAACAGCAGAACTCAAAGTCTAGTCTTCTTGGCTTTCATTCACAACATCTCTCTCTGCTTCAATTATCTTGTGTCTATTACTATGTTGTGGTGCCCATTTCCTTAGTGAAAACACTAAGGTGTCTCTTTGCTTCTCACCTATATATGTATTTGCATAAAACTGGCAGGAATAGCTTTGAAACCTCTGTTCCTCTGTTCAACATGATGGTGATGAGTTGGCAGTTTACAGCTTACTGGGGAAAGAAGAAATTATTGTCAGACAATACAGAGCCTGATCAACTAAGTCACATATTTCCTTAGAAAATCAAGCCAAAAATAGATGTGAATTGAAAATAAAGACCATGGAAGAAGGGTAAAGGAAATAAGTTATAGAAGAGAGGAGCTAGAAAGTAATGTTTGGGGTTTTTTCCTTAGGACAGAATAATTAAAGACAGTGACATGACAGCACAAAGCAAGTGAAAACATTGAAACCACAGCATTGGGAAAATAGGGTCAAAAACCATTCAGATTTTCAGAGTAACGTTTTTCCTGCATCCTGTCAAAAATAATTCATTTAGTCATTTTACTCATGCAATATTTTAGTCCTTTCAAACAATGCAATTGTATACATGCTTGGAAAGAAAATATTGAGAACTGCAAGATGGGGGATGAAGTTTAATTTAATAGACAATACACACTAACACTCTCCAAAGACACTTTTGGGAAAACTAGAAAAAGCAGCAGCCTGTTTGTGAAGTAGGCTTTTACTCTGTTCTGACTTATCCCATCAGGCTCAGAGTAGATTATTATAGACATATGTGCACATGTCTTCCCAATAACCTACAGGTAAGTTGTTGTATACACGGCTGAGTGTCACACATACCTGTGTGTAAAGTATAATTATAAAAAGTTTCAAGAATATATTTGAAACATTTGGATAGCTGGGATTGATGAAGTGTCATCTGTGGACATGCATGTATTTTAGGTAATGCAAAGCAGGTACTAAATCCTGATGACCAACAGTTGCTCAGACATTTATAACACTCCCAGATGCAGACTACAAGATACGAATACAACCTTGTAAATGAGTTCTGAAAAGACTCTTTAACCAGGTCTTGTATTTGTTGCTGTTGTTATCTTTAGGTTATTGAATGTGCGTTTGGACATTCTGAAATATTACCTGCTTTAATTTAGCATTTAAGAATATTAAGGTTGACAACAGAGAATTAATACACGCTCACACAAGGAAATGCTATGATTAAATTATTAGGATGATCTAAAAATCTTACCTTAAATGAGGTTTTGGTTTTGTTTGTTTGTTTGTTTTTTTAAGATGGATACAAATGCTATAAAGGCTGTGTATTAGTGCATATACAGGAAAAACAATCCATGCTTTTTAATCAGAAGAGAAACATCTTAAAGAGGGAGAAAAATATAACTTCAAGTGTGGAATTGAGGTGCTTCCTATATCAGTGGGACATTTGTCCCCCACAGCTGGCACTGCTTATGTACATCCATTCTCTTTGTTCCTACAGTAGTGAAATAAAAACAAAGTTTCAAAAGTAACTATTTAAAGGGGGAAAAAAACAAAACAAAACAGTTTTCTCACTAAACAACTATTCCCATCCACCACCGTGCAAGCTGCCCCAGCATACAAACTTAAACATAGTTAGTTAGTTATTTCTTGGCTCCTCAAATCAATAAGCTTTTGCTAGTTCTCAAAGACTGAAAGTCACTCCTGTAGACCAAAAAGGCTTTAATAGAAAAATAGAATAGTTCATTAATTTATTATGTTGTACTTCTTTGGGAAAGCATGATTTCAAACATTTGTTTAAAGATCCAGCATTCAGGTTTACATTCACTGTTCAATAATTAACAGATTAACTGTTATTCACTGAAATTATCAACCAATGATAAATTATACATGCTTCTTCACTCAACAGAGACTTCTTCTACTCCACATTTTGAAATCAGTCCTAGTTAGTCCCAGTCTCATATACAATTAGAACAAACATACTACAGCAAATCAGAATGTCCTTCAGGATTCTGATTTTCCTGGGCAAACACTGAAGTAATTCAGTACATAAAATTTGTCATTTGTTTGCAAACTATACAGAAGTACTGAAAAAATCAGAGATGTTCAGATTTATACTCTGTTTGGGTGAAGTGACTCTACCTGCAAACTGCTTCTTTACTATATTGGGTTGTCTAAAAAAATTCTTCCAGGGATTGTATAAAGAAGAAAATGCCTTTTGTGCGTACTCTGGGTTTTTTGCAATACCATAATCCAAACTAACGGAGGATAGTGACAAAACCTATGAGCCTCCTTAAATTGTATAATACAAGCTTGCTGCTGTCACTTACCAGCTGTAAATTTCTTCCAGCCATGTGTCAACCTCATTTCTACAAGGCAAATATTTTATATGTCTAAGCATTCAAGTGGAACTGTATGTAGTGTGCTACAAGAAAATGAGTTAAGAACACTCTAAACTGCTGTAGCTCAAGGAAAAAGCCAAAGCTAAGGGAATGTATAGTGCAAAATAAATTATTAAAAAAAAAAAAAACACAAAAAACCACACACACACAAAAAAACCCTCCACCAAACCCCCACAAAACCTAATTCCATGTTAAAATCTTGAACAAGCAAATTATTAGAGAGAGAGAGACCCTACAAGTAAGAAAGGGCTCAGCAAGAATTCTTGCATTATTGATTTTTTAATATACTCAGCAAATACTTTTCTGCCTGTTTCTTCATCTGAATGAGTAAAATACTGAAGAACTCAATAACAACAACAAATTAAGCAGGAACATTGTAAAGACACAAATAATATTTCAAATTATTCCACAGTAAAAACAGAAGTTTAACATATTTTGTCCCTGCTTTGTTAATTTGCATCTTCTATTAATCACACACTAATTAAAAAAAGTTAAAGACTAAATACATACATAAGAGCATAGACTCATATAATAGGGTGCTGACCTTCTGAATATTAGAAACAGAATAGTTCTGCTTATAACATGAAACACCAGTTCTAGAAACTAGAAACACTAGTTGAGAAAGCAAGTCCTCTTGTCTATTCTCACAGATGTGTTAGAGCTTAAGCACTTTGCTGGAATAGATAAGCCTTATTCCTCAAAAGAATAAACTGTGTTCTGAAAGCAAAAGCAAGCTTTGGTTGCCCATACTCCACCTCAGAAGCCAGGACTGCCTTGGCACTGGGTCTCAGCTAACCAGTCCTTCTCAGGGAACAGTTCCAGCTCACTTCCATGCTAATGGTGCTGGTCACAGTCTCCTGTTTGGCCAGCTGAGAGCTTTCCAGGAGTACATTCAAAGCTGCATGCAAAACACTGTGCCAAAATGCTCAAAGTCATCTCTTCAGAAAGGCTAATTTTGCTCAGGATATCAGGAAAACTTCAGTCAATCTAGACTAGTTTAAAGAAAAGGCATACAGACCACATCTGACAATTAACTAACCAAATAATTTTGAAACATTTAAGAATAAGACGTATTTAATTGGACACATTTACAGATTGGGTCAGATACTTCTCAGAAAAAAAATTACAAGTAAAACTATACTTCCAATGCTTCCTAGCATCCTTGTGTCCTAAGCAAGTAGAGTAGTCTTCACTGTACATTTAGAATAGGACTATTTGCAAACTGCATTGCTTAAACACAGTTCCTTAATAAACTATGTCTCTTTGTCTCTACTTCCAAATACATGTAAAATACAGTTATCACACAGAATTGGCAATTGAAATTCAGTGGTTTGTTCTGTAAATTGCATTTACATGTTCAGAGCAGAGGTATATAACAGCAGAACACGTAGTGAAAGACTAATTTGTGACTGGCGTTTAGCCAGAAGTACCACATGTTTGGAGGCCTTTAGGAGCATAAGAGGCCCACTGCATTTGATCTATGTCTTTCTGCTTATTTATATGTGGACTTCAGCTCAGTTTCAGATAAGATAATTTCCTAAATTAAGATTAATAAATAATGATTCTTCAAAAATGCAGCAGTTTTCTTTACAGATGGTAAGAAAGGTAGATGAACGCTGAGAAACTTGGAATGCTACCACATTAAAAATACGTAAACTTTTTGCTGACAACATTGATAAGATAGCTCAGTCAACACAAATGCCCATATGTCTAGACCACCGAGTACAACCACAGTTTGCATGTACAGCATGAGCAATCCATCTTATTACAAACTGAGCAGACACAAAAACATTTTTTACCAGAAATAATTCATCTTACTCACATAAATTCGCCACACTTTAAAAAAAGTCAACACACACTCAACTGAACAAACCAGCAGAATTTGGGGTTTTTATGGATGCCTACAGATTCTGTAGATTCTACAGATTCTACATCTCCTTTCAATACCAAAGATTAAGTCTTCAAGAGACCATATCCAATAATGGGATGAGGTTTGAGTGAGATTCCTTCTGTTTTCTTTCTAAAGGAAAAGGCTAACCTGTGAATTCAGAATTGCTGCCTGTGGAGGTTTGTTTAGCTTCCACAACTATGTCAGTTTGTTATTCACAAGACTATCAGCAGAAAGAATGCAAAAGAGACATTAGTATATGCAAATTTGAGGACAACCTTTCAAAATACTCAGTCAACTGGCACATATAAATGGTTAATTTAGATTTTTAAACTGCATGTAATGGATAAATAACTGCTTTCTTGCAGTTCAAACAAGATTATCTAAACAATTTTAAGAAATGTGTAAGTTTGCTTTTCTTTTGCTTAATAGCAAAAGAATGGATTTGGTAATGGATAAAAGAAAAAGTTCTCAGCAACTACAGATTTGAGAACACTGAAGTTATGAGCTGTTCTCAGAGGCTCATAAGTCTTCCATATGAGTCGTCTGTTTTGGCTGAAATTTTCCAAAAGCAGACTGTATGATTCATGTATTCTTTTTTGAGGAAGCATAACGAGATTGTGGAAGAGGGGGGAGAAGTGAAAGATTTAGGCAATAATATCTCAAACATTTTTGAGGTTGATAGAAATACTTTCTTTTGCCAATTAAAAAAAAAAATCTTATTATTTAATTTAGTTACTGTAACACTTCTACATTTTAGCTAATGATAAAATCTGTTAGAGGTGTTTAAAAATAATCCACCAGAAACCAAATTTATAAGACTTGGAAATAATGCCAGCATAAAACATTTCAGTACCAACTTGATAGAGCTGAAGTATCTTCTAGTTTTGCTCCAAATATGCATTAACCTCTCAAAACCTATGTGCATCTGAAGAAGTGTTTGCCAGTTTTGGAGTAACTGGCTTTTCATGCAACCTTCCTTCATTTACCTACCTTGTAGTTTTTAAGAACATAATTATGTTGACCAAATCAGTGCAAAAGAGCTACTGCATTTTTTTTCAGTGAACTCATCCTGATCATGATCATCATTAACATTCAAGCAACACTGAAAATGCACAAGAGATCGTGTGTTTCAGTTTATGTTCCTACTACACCTCATTGCTCAAAGATGGGCAAATCCAGTCACAAAGCCTAGGTACTTAGGTTCTGTACTGGTAAAAATTGACTAAAGGAAAACTCAATCTCTTGTTAGAATCCCAAAACCTATAGACACAAAAGGTATTTCAAATTCTCCTCTTTTGCAATAACTTTTCCAAGAATAGAAATATATACAAGACATCCTTAACATAACTAATGTTTCCAATGTTGATTAAAGATATGATGCAGAAACTGCAGGAAAGCAAATTAATCTCTATTACATTGTCAAAACTGTTTTTACCTTCTGTAAACACACTCTTCAGTTTAACAACTGTAATAAGAATGTTGTTAAGCTCTTTTTACTTCTCTGAAAGTTTTTAATACCACATGCTTTTAGTATTAACAAGAAAATACTGTTATATTTTTGCCAAGATAAATTAAACAAAATATCAAAGAGCTCAATAATGCAGCTGACAGACATAAACCCGAGACATTGTCATTCTGAGAACACTGACAGGATTTAAATGTACAGTAGCAGACCCTGGGGTCACAATACCCACCCTACTTGCAAAACTAAAAGATTTCGACCTTGACACCAAGGCAGGATGAAGCCACCAGCCCCAGACAGTTGGATTCCCTGGGCAGCAAAGATAAATTGTGAAACAATCAAGAAGCACAGCATAGGTGGAGGAGGAAAGGACACGAGGGATCTGAATTCATAAAGGCAGAACAAAGACGAGGCTCAAAGGAAGCACAAAGATTTAAAAAATGGCTCTCCTCACTAATCTTACAAGCAAAGTTTATTTTTGCACTCAAAGATGTGCTTCTTAGTTGTAAGTTTTTCCCAGCTTTCAAACAGTTTTTTTTAAAGATATGTAATGTCATTTCTAAATGCATCAAGGCATTTGTGTTTTTATAACTTAAACCACGTTTACAGAATGCACACTTTCAGCATGTAAATTAAGTGGTTCGGAAAAAGATGGTTAACACAGAAATCTGCTAGGCAATCCTACCACTTCCATGTGAAACCAGCAAGGAGCATCCCTCCTATTTTTACCACCTCTGTTGTTAGAGCTATATCATATTTCTACTCAGTTCTTACCACCTTCTCGGTTTTGTCACTTCATCTAGCATCTTTTCTTGTTTTCTGCCTTTTTTTGTATTGCCCTCTGTCATAACCTGTACACCAGCTCTCTTGTTACCCATTTCTTGCACGCCATGCTCTGCTTCATCTTTTCTCTCCTTAGACCACTTGCTAATTTATGTTTCCCCTGCAGCAGCCACCTATATTTTCAATGGCCTCTTTTCTCCCTGGGAAGCAACCCTTTCAAATACTTGCTCAAATCCCTCTCTTTGGCTGGTGCTCTGTTACTGGCCTCCACTTCTCTGTGATCTCCTCTTTCTTTGCTGCCTGACCTTCAAAAAAAATTTCTTGCAGCTAAACACAAGAGGTACTACAAATATTGTACCTCATACAATCTGTTCAAAGACTAATCCAGGCTGCAGCACCATGGCAAATGTGACACCTGCAATCTTCCTTTGTACTTAAATTGTTTTGCTGTGCAAAATTCTAGTTTCCATTTAGAACACAAAGTAGCCATTCCTTATTTTCTTTCAAACCCTCTCCTGATACAGAAGTGTGGACAAGAGCCTTGTGGCATACTAAGCACACAGAATCATTTTCAAGCCCCAAGATATGAGGTGGGAAGGAAAAAAGGAAGAGATGAGAAGAGGAACTGAGGAAGGTCAGCTAAAGCTCACTGTGAGCAGATTCTTAAAAAAACACCCAAAAAGCAATAGACAAGTTAAATAAAAATGCAAATTTAAAAAAAAAAAAAAATCCCAAATTTAAATTAGGTCACTTCTAAGCCCATTCCATAATATTTTATACTTGGGTTTTGCAAAATACACAGGGGAGCATCTAGTTCTGTGCCATTGTGGACTCTTTTGAATTAGAAGAAATTACAGTTATGCTGATGTAACTAATCTGCATTTCTTTTGCATGATGACAGCTGCAAAATCAACAGTTAGCAAAAGAGGCCATGCTCCTACTTTCTTTAGAAGCAGAGCTCCTGATTGCTTCCTCTTTCCTATACTTGAGGAAGTGGAATATCACCACAGGGCATGCAGGAGCAAATATTAACTGAACCTACAGTGATAGAGGCAACAGAAGCAGCACTGGTACCACCAACGCTGAGGTTTCCAAATGTGTCTAAACAAATGGGTAAGGAACAAAGGATATGCATAGAAGTGTGCTCCATTCCTCAAAAGTTGCGAGCATAAAAGCATTCCCATTTGTAGATTCACACACAGCCTTCACACCAGTGCATGAGCAAATATACACAGCCCTTCTTTAGCTACGTACATTTTAGTACTTGGAAAGAAATTTTTAGGCGAAATACTTGCTCCACTATGTTCTATCTATCTTTTTCTTCACAACATGTTTAATACACAAGAATATGCAAATGTACCAACATATCATTTTACGAGATCCTATGATGGTCTACTTTAACTACCCAGGCTTTGCAACCTCTTACATACACTTTCGACATCGACCAAAACCCACGAACAATGAACTACTGACTTAACCACACTATAGCTTAATTTCTTATAAATTGTTATATGCTGTGAATAGCAAGTGAGGAGTCTGCAATAGTTTGAGCTAATACAATCCACAGAGGGCGTCCATGGGTTTCAATACAAAATTATGCTTGAACACAGAATAAAAGATTTAAATGCAAAAACAGAAAAAACAGTTAGAAAATCCTGAAAAGGGGTGATGCTGAGGAGAAATGCAATTTTTGTTGACCTAAACAGCCTAGAATAATTTCTTTGATCTGGCAAAGCACATAGCACAACATGGGGGAAGAGAAGGGAGTATCTAGTTCTACCAGTTTATAGCCCACAAGAAACTTCTCCTTTTGCTTAGTCAGTACAAACATTCACCCTCTCAGTGCAGGAAACTCAGGCTTAATCCTCAGGACTTGACAAGAGCTGATATTCCTGTGGAATCACCCTAAACAAATTAATGATGCTTAGCAAGAAACCACTCAGGAATCTGGCCTTTCATATAGTCCTGGTAACTCATTCAAACCAGTCTTCATAACCACCAATGTCTATTGCTAGTGTCAAGATAATTGATGCTTTTCTGAGCAATCAATTAGAAATTGAAAAAACAACTTTTTACCATTCATTACAGCAGAGTAAAATATGTAAATGCCACCCCTAAAAAGTTACAGATTACAAAACAAATAAGCACCATCACAATTTTGCCAATCATGATTTCAGTATTCCGGCATCTGAGAAATTCAGGAAGTTAAATTAATTACATGTCAGGATGACTATATATTGAAATAAGCCATCAGTGTCTCAGACTGCTGGTCCAGTAACTTTATGATAGTTACATAAATTTATGTCATTCTAGCAAAATTCATAGGGGTGATCAACAGCAGCTACATAAAGGATGACCCCTTGCTATCAGACCAATTACAAGAAATGCTGAACCAGTAGCATGACAGTAGCTAAGGTGTTGAGCCATGTGAAATAACAAGCCCTTCTCTTTTCTCATATGGAAAAGTACAGCTGAGGCTCATTAACAGTTGGTAAAATGAAAATTCATCAAGCAAAAGAATTCTCACTTCATCACAGGCAATAGTTTCTATTAAAATAGAGTTAACTATATTACATTGTTCAGCTGGTTCTCAGAAAATACAAGGTAGTATCATAATACAAACATTATTTTCTTACATTCTTAATGTATCATTTTGTTTTAAAATGAACACTTAATGCCTTAGCTTTTAATGCTTTAGTTTTTGTGAACACTGCAACATACTGTCATTTACAAATATTGTAGCATGTAACAATTTACTATGGAAAATCCTTGAGGTAGAACTTATCAGAAAAAAGTCAATGTGGAAAAATGCTGGTTTTATCATTATCTTTTCACTGTAAGAGACAAAGGTTTG
This sequence comes from Antrostomus carolinensis, assembly GCF_000700745.2. Lineage (NCBI taxonomy): Eukaryota > Metazoa > Chordata > Aves > Caprimulgiformes > Caprimulgidae > Antrostomus > Antrostomus carolinensis. The sequence continues at coordinate 86,769 of NW_010318319.1, read as the reverse complement.
TATTGCCTGTTTTATATTTGCCAGCAAATTGATATTAAATATTTTATTTATTCCTTTTCCATCAGATAAGTTTCTTGGCAAAAAAAATATTATTTCTCATCTTTAAATGTCAAAATTTAATTTACTTTTTGGCTTGCAAACAGTGCAAGCCCATAAAATCCAACTGTAGAGGGTTACAGAATCTCTCTAGGATTAATTATGCTTTTAATTAAATTAAAAGATTCCTCCTTATGTGACCTCCATATCAGCCCCATATGCACGTTATCTCTTCTCAGGCTTGCCTCAGAGGACAACAGACACCCTGTTACAGAACTAGACCATTTTCCCTTTGTTGCATCTGCCAAGAGGCTGTTTGGAATTTAATTGCTACCCTTATTTATGAATTATAACTGCAGGAACAGTTGTTTGTGTGACAAATATTCTATGAATTTGAATTTTTATTGCAATGGTTATTGTACAAAATAAAAGAAACACAGTAGGTTTTTGGTTTATACTCTGTTTATAAAGACAAGTACAATCTGCCTTGTAATTAATTTTTACATGTCTAAAACCAACTATTGTATCTGAATAGTAAACACTATACATATCTAATTTAAAATATACACATACAGAAACATCTGCATACGTATTTTATATATTTATAGACACATGTAAACACACAAACTTTTTGAGAGGCTAAATATTTGTATGAGGTATCAGTAAGCCTACATAGATTTATATGGGGGAGGAGGCAGCTATTCAGTGAGTACAAAAATAAAAAGAAAAACTGCAGTGGCATGCAGCAGTACATACTCAGCAGGTAAAAAAACCCCACCCAAACAAGAAAACACCAATCCACAAATATTGTTCATTAATCTTCTTCTCCAGTAGAGGATGAATAAAATAAACAAATCCCAAAAATTGAATTAGACATGGTCTGATTAAAACACAAAGCACATGGTGGAAGATAAAAGCTGTAAACAACATAATGGGATCCTTACACGAAAGCATGTTTGCAGTACAATTCTAGATAACATCCTTTTCCCTTTTTCCTTCTGAGCAGTCATAGCAGCAGCTATTTTCTTACAAGCCTCTCACAAAACATGAGGGACAGGAAATCAAACAACTGCACACTGATGAAACAGAAGATAGATTCCTGACAAGTGGCAACCTTTCAGATCCTAGCAGTGTTTCTTAAAAGGAAACAAATGGGAATAGGTCAAATTTTGCCCCCATACACCACTTTTACTTTACACAGCTTGATTCACATTTAGTTTTGGCTTGGCACACTTAGTTTTATTATAGGCAACTGAACAGGTAGGTTGGAAGTGGCATCCATCTCACTAAATCCACACAGCACATTATATAAGCTCTCTGTAGAGGTCAGCAAGACACTGGTTCATGAGAAAGTATCTGCTGGGAAGTGTTCTGACAGTCTCAAGGATGAGGAGAGCTCCTCTGGGCCAGCCATCACCTTCCTTTCCCTGGGAGGGCACCCACATCCACAGGAAACCTGCAAGTCCAGCACCACCAGCAGCACTGATGCAGCTTCCAAGTGGGGTAAACGAGAGTTCGATGGTGCAGCTTCTTCCAAGGAGTGAAGTGGCATGTGATATGACCCTCAAATTTAATTTTCCAGATTGAATTCTTGCATATTGGTTAAAAATAAGGCTAGTACAAGACATGGCAATGGATGAAATCCCTGATCAGGCAATTTCTGTTTGTAACAGAAGCATCCTAGTAGCAGTAAGGTCAAGCAATGGCTGGTCTGAATATGTCTTAAGAGATTTCTCAGCTGAAAAGAGTCTGTAGAGCAATGTCTAATGGGAAATTTTTTTAAAAAGAATTTAAAAAAAAAAGGGGGCAGAAAACCCCGACACATGAAACCTAACCCTCTCCAGACAAGCCCCACCATTCAGGTAATCACAGGTACTGTCTCTGGCACTGACAAGTTCATGTCCACCTTAAGATCAACTAACAGATGGTGTAACTGGAACAGACTGATATCACAAAATTATGCTGTACAGACAACAGAATAATATATAGAAAACTAATGAGGTGAAGAGGATTTATTCCAAAAAAACAAAAGACAAACCTAATTTCTTGTACCTAAGATTTCTTCATTTTAAAAATAATTTTAAGATGAGATGTAAAGTATCTCTTCCTAGAAAGATTTTTGTCAATATATACAATATTCCTCATTTCAAAATCTTACTCAAGACTTTTAACAGCCTTCCTCATCCAAGCTGTCAAAGCCCAACAGCTTCCTCTGCAATGGCTATTTCTGTCCTACCAAGTGACTCATCTTTTAATCTAATGTGCTGAACAGTTGTCTAATGGAATGGCATTTGCTCCGTATGCCATTAATTACCTCTGCATTTTGACTGAAACAGGGCAAAATCCCATTCGTGTTTTTTCTACTATGTGTATCACTCCAGCACGCAGATGCCACCTGTATTATTGAAAATCAACTTGACTGAGCACCAAAAGGCCAAATGTCTCCTCCCTCCTCCTAATTGATTTGTTCAACTCTGCACGACCAAGCATTTAATCAGGTGTCTGCCAGGAGGATGACACTAACTATTCTGCAACTCTTTTACTGGAAAAGCTTATCAGTTAGAAATGAGCCTGTGATGTGTCCTAGAAACACTAGGACTTCAGTCATTCTTGAGCTCATTGTCCAAGGACTCCCATACTCATCCTCCTCGCACTGGGAAGTGTTCATGCTAGATCCTGCCTGTATTTACCACAGGCATCACACAGACAGGTTAAAAGGAAAATAAGGCTTCAGGAAACATGATTGCACCCTGCTACACATTTTCAGTTCAGGGTTACTACCTTAAATTAGATCTTTTCACGGACCAATACTCAGTGAAAACTCCAGTGTAACAGACTGTTATTAGTCCCACTTTCAAAGTTAAGAGGAAGTCAGAAAGTTCTTGTATAAAAATTTATTTTTCAGTTCAAAGGTCATTTCAATACTGAAGTGCCATCTGTTCGTGCTGTAATTAAACCTTTTTTATCATTGCATATTTTAAAATTAATGTGATTATGGGGAAAACAACAAATACATGAAAAACAGTTGAAAATATAATTTTAAAATACCGAGATGAATTTTTCAAAAGTAATTTTAAAGAGTTGTTTTACAGAAAAACGTAAACTAATTTTAAATTGTCATGAAAACTCTTGTTTTATTTTCTGAAAACTCAGAAATTTGACCATTTCTAAACTTGTGGGATAAAGTTCAGTTTCCTGTTGTGCCTGATGAGTTAATCTCAGATTGCAGTAGCACACTGTGGAAAGGACAGACATGGATTACACTCCAGCAGAAATTCGAATAAATACATATATGGAGAGATAGTAGGAAGCATATTACTTTTTAGCCCAGGAAAAAAGGGAAAAAAAAAAAAAAACAAACCTCTGTGACTTCTTACAGCCATCTGGATACCTGATAGCAGGAACTGAAACTCACAGAGCACAAGATATAGCTTGGCAACCAGAGAAAAGTGCTTTCAATATGAGGGGACAAAACCCCATACCTCCTATTATTCATTCAAGTGATTTCCCATCCCAATGGCACTTCCTGTCAGTTTTCAAAAACATAGTTTGTCTTTGGACACACCTCTGATTTCTGAAAATAATGGCATAATTTGGAAAGCAATATAAAAGCTACAAAATGGAGAGTTAAACATTGTGTGTGTTGTAACAGCAGTCAATCTTCTTCCTCCATAAGAGGAAGCCTCTTCCTTACAGAGGCTCCCTGCTGGACTGTCATCACCACACAAATGTCACTTGATTCTTATCTATTTCGGTATAATATTAAAAATACTATTTTGGAAGTCATTATAACCTTATCAGAATGCAGTGGTCATGTACTACTATACCATGTGAATTTTTAAAGCACAGGAAAGGTCTAAAACTATTGTCAAAAAGAAAATTTTCTAGCCCGAACTTCAGAATTTTTCCTTTGGTATTGAAAGATCAGCCCTTTTTTATTATAGCCTGAGATATTGCAAAATAAAGTTTCACATTATAGCTACAAGAAGAGCAAATAAACACATCACTTTTAACATAAGGGAGGCATAAAGAGAGCAGTGCCAGAAAAAGTAAACATTAAAAGCAAACAAAAGTAACCCCCAGAAAAAGGGGTTATTTTTCTTTCTTTCTTCTTTTTTAACATCTCCCACAGAGTGGATTATTCCAATAACCTGCAATATAAACCTCACCAGTTTCTCATAATTTGCCCATGAATACTTTTGTTAACCTCTTCATTGACAGATTTTTCCCTCAATCAGATAAGGAAACGGCAAGTCAAAAACACTACAGAAAAGAGGGAAAACAAATGGCTGAAGTGTAACATAAACACTTATTCTCATATACTCATACAGCTACATTTTACCATTCAACCAAGTTTTATTTCTAGGGCAAGTATTACTATTTTGGAAATTACATCTGCCTGCAAAGACTGAAGAGGCCTGGTCTCACTTTTAACATGCTCACAAAATTTCACCCAGAAGCAGCATTCAACCATAGCAGAGCCAAATCACTGAAGTTCTCATTACATTCAAGCTGGTGCAGAGTCACGGTTGATATACGAGTCCGTCACTCTCAGCATTGATTTGCAGAGCTCTCTGAATGTCTCTCAGCAGTATAGTCTCCTTTAAAGCACTTTTCCCTTCTCTCTGCCATACATCATAACTCAAATTGTCAAGTCTTATTTAAATTTCTTTTTTACATTACAAATATTCATCAGGTAAATAATGATGTTTTAGTTATGCATCTTCCTTTCCTTAAAAAAAAAAAAAAAAATCAGATTACAGCAACTAAAAATAGAAAAAAAACAGCTGATAGAGCAATATAAGGCTCTCATGACTGTCATAATGAGGAAAGTTCAAGAAAAATATTACAGATATATTTTGCTGAACTCAATCGGTTAAGAAACGGCTTTTTTGTGTCCCATTGCAGACATTGCTCTGGTAAGCAGTATGGGGACCAAGGTCAACAAATCTTTCACTAAACTCTTCATGCTCTCTAGTTGTATCTTTCACAAAGCAATTGCATCATCTACAGGTAAAACACACACAAAATGTATAATCCTGCTATTTCTTTTAACATCCAGCATCTTAAAAACCACTGTTTTACTGTATATATTCAGAAACAAACCATTAAATCATAAAACCATTTTTCAGCAAAAGTACAGCATGTAAATTTACATGAATAATTAATGACTTGGTAAAACTTCCTCACTGAGAGAAACTGCATCAGTTTAATCCTACATAAAACAATTTGTCAAGAAACATACTCTTCATGGGAGGTAAGGAAACTTCCCACTCATCATGTTTACCAAACTTGTACACGCCTGCAGTACATCTTCAGTAGGTAATCAAATACAAGTATGTCTTGTCAAAGGCCAGATGTATTCAGCTGACAAACTGCTTTACTCAAGAAGGAAGGCAAAACTAGTGTTTTCATTTTCTTTTGCATATATAATACTGAAATAAATAATTTAAAAAATCAGAATAAACTATCAGTAGAATTTTTGCCAGCACTGATTTCTATAGCTGGCATATGATGGTGCTCTGGCAACAAAGGCCCTAGGCAAACACTCTAATTAAACTATGTATTATTGCTTATAATCATCCCCATATGTGACTTTGCTCACAAGACCTTTTATAGTTTTCCTCATAATGTCAGAGGGAGGTTGGGGAACAAAAAGAGAAACTTACCTACAATTGTTGCCTCTCCATGAGAAGAACTGTTCTGATGGTATCATTAATGTATCTTATCTAAAGAATATTTACTACTAATTTTTGTATGACTAAATCTAAATTTAATTTCTCTTTATAAGTGGAAGTATCTCTAGTTCAAATTCCCTTTAAAGCAAGTTACAGGACCAAAGTCTTGCTCAACCAACCTTCTACTTCATCAGTGCAACCTTAAATAGCCCCATGAATATTCCCTTAATAAAGCATCATAAAGCTTAACATTTTTTCCTTACTTTCAAAAACTCTCTTGGCCTTCTCAGCCAAAAAACATCTCAAATCTCAGTTCCTCTATAGCAAGCATCAGTTTTTTCCTCAACACTTCACAATTACTGCTTAGTATGTTTTATTTAAAGGAATCAGATTTAACAAGAATGAATTCTGAACACCTGGGTCACTATATTTCACTCAAATATCAGTATGGTCAATGAGACTTTTACCAAGAGACATCTAGAATCAGATCTTGAAATCACTTTGTTTTTCATAATGTAGGATTCCCTATTAATAATTTTAAAATCAGGAAGCATCGTCTGTTATGTGAAACAAAGGCAAACATATTAAATCAGTTAAGTTACTGAAAGGTTACCCACTGATTCTGTGAAATTAATTATAGCAGAAAGCACTGAAAAACAAATGCACTAAACAAAGGTAACAGTAATTCCGAACCATCAAGATACAGTCATGCCTGAACTTATAATTATGATGCCATCTTCATGACTACTTTTTTATTTATTATTTTCACAGACTCTGAGACTGCTAAATTCTATGACCAGCTTTTCCACTTCACACAGATGAGCCCTCCCTTCTCTGGATTAGTTTTAGCTGGTTCAGACCCTGAACCATCCTTCTCTTTTTGGTCAGTTGAGTGCCAATGCTGTGGCAAAGAATATGCAACTACATGGCAAAGCATGGCAAGAAAGGGAAATCACAAGTAACTCCCCATCAGTTGGACTTACATAGTCAAGGAGTCACTCTCTCAGGTATAGTTTTCCCCTACAGATAAGCTTTATCACCAGAAAAGGTGAACACCTCCAGCTCAGTCCTCTAGCCCAGGCTTGGCTGTGTTCCTGCTCCCCCTTCACTCTCTCTAGGAGCTCATAGTCCCATAAGTGGAGGATGAGACATTTCCACTGTGTGACAGTAGCAACATTCCCCAACATCACCCTTGGGAAAATTAGTTTTCCCTATCAGCAATGCTTCTCCGATAGCTCAGTTTTAGCATTAAGGATGATAGCACCATCACACTTCTGCTCATTTCCATTTCTGGCTTAAGTATCTGGGGTCCATTCACATAAAATTCACCAAATAACACCTTCTCTCTCTATCAATTTTTGAGTCACAGTTTTAGTAGAGTAATAAGAATTCAAATACAAAGTTACTGCACTTAGTTAAAGCTAATTTAGGGTCAGCCATGCAACCCCAACAGCTTTGTTTACACAGCACAAACCCAGTACAAGGCAACAGACCAATACATGTGGGGGTCCTTCAGAGTCAAGATTACCAGAAGAAAAAAGATTAACTAGTTTTTCCAAGACAGACTTCATCAATCTTTCAGCGCTTCATGATTTTACAGTCACCTATGAAAAAAAACAGACTTAAAACCAAAGTCTTGAAGTGACACCACAATGGTGATTTGAGTACAGGCTCATCTGGAAACATACACTGATAATTAATCCCTTGTGAGCAAAAGTTGTTTTAGTTCTATAACAAGATAATTGAAAACTGTCAATTCCACTCTGATATAATTAAACAACATTAGATCAGTATCCAAAAATAATATTCATTTGGTAGCTGACTGGCACTTTTTATAATATCTGCCTTCACCTCAAACCTCTTGAGATTCTTTCATTATAGTGAATGCATTAGAAACATAATTGAAAAATGTGCTTTTCAACAGAGTTTCACTTCATTGTTTGAGATTCAGAAATAAGATTGTGAGTGCAGACTATGATTTGCCGTCTCTACTACATCAAAATCATTGATCGTACTTGCTAGAAACACACAAACCAATACAGCACATATAGATTGTAATAGACTATAAATATCAAAGTACACTTTTTATCCATAACAGGAAATAAAGTTAATTCAGGTAGCTCAAAAATTACTTCTTTTTTTTTTTTTTTTAACTAGAAAGAATGTTCTTGTTCAATAGTCTATTTTTCTCTTATAAATATCACTTTTTCTGGTGCTTTTTTATGACAAGCTGCATTGCGTGCTTCAGAATATCCCAGTTTGGGGATAACACACTTCCTGACCTGCCAACAAGAAAAGGAATGAGAATATGGGAAGATAAATAATTGGAAATAAAACAGTAAGATCTACAAAGGAGCTGGTATGGGTTCATTCTGGAGCTTCTTATGGAGAATTAAATGAAAATGCTAGAAGGCAAAATTATAAAAAAGGAAGACTGAAGCAACAGCCTGGGAAAGTCTTATTTTACTTCTTTCTCTCTTTAAGGAGTCCTATGCAGATGAAAGAGGTCTGTGTCCAGAGGGATGAGGTGGTAAAGACAAGGAAGTTATTTCAGCTCTTTGAGTGAGTTTTGAATAGTTTGGAGAATGCACTAAACCCACAGTTTTTCCTTTTTTAACCAAAAAAGCTCACCCATCCTGATCACAAATATAGTTTCCTGTAAGAAATGAGTAAGGAATTCAAATATGGTTCCACAGTGACATCTACTTTACTTCCAAATTTCCCTTTCTCTCTTCAGTTTTTAAATTTAAATATATCACCCAATGAACTCAGAAAGTTACAGAACCAACTTACATTGATGAGGACTCAAAACATTAGGTAATGTAAAATTCAAGGTATTATATCATTCTAATTCTGTTTGCTTTACAGAAATCTTACACTGCTCCTCCTACATGCTTTCTCATAAAATGCATTTACAATGAATCATATATTTTAAAAAAAAAACATTTAAATGTTACTGAGTGATGTTGACTAGTAGCACACAGAGGTATTAAAAAATAGTTCTGTATTTTTATTTATGACTAAGAACATCAGATAAAACATTTGAAACAATATGTGATCTGTGGTTAAACACATACTACCTTCCTTCATAAACAAATATATACAGAAGATTAAAAGAATGAGGATGAAAGTATTTAATCAGGTGATGTTTAATGAGGAATACAAGCATTACTGAGGGAGAGGAATCTTTGGTTTTATCATCTTTAGTGTGCTTTCTTCATGGTCACATTTGTAACATTTTTAGATTTTTTAAGACAATTGTCTATGGTAAAAGTTCCTAAAGGTAAATAATCTTCTCTAGAAAAGTTAAGAGTTGTCATTTTATTCACACCAATTATTTCATTTTGCCTTTTGTTTCCCCTGCCTGTGAGTGTTTGGGGAGGGAGGTACCTATACATACAGTATTTGAACAAAAACTCTGCCTCCTTTACAGGAAGTACTTTTACAGATGTAAAGGGGTCATGACAAGGTTATGAAGCTATTACCTTATATGCTTTATAATAAAACTGTTATATAAGATTTTCCTCAAAATTTAAATTAAACACAATGCAACTAAAAAAAACCCAAACAACAACAAAAACATGAGCATTCCTGTGTGGCAAGATCAGCTAGGGATAAACGTCATGGTTTAGACAAGTTGTAGAACCACACCTGTAAGGACTAAACTTCCAACAGCTACAATATTATAATTTGTTTAGAAAATTTATTTGATTACATACCTTCATATTTCATTATAGAAGTTCACTAGTTCATTTTATGTGACTATAAATAGCAAATGGTTTACTTCCTCACTTGCTACAAATTACTTTTGAAGCCGGTAATACAAGCAAGGAAATAGCTGAAATTGCTTTTCATAAAATGTCTGAGATACCTGGGACTACACCCGATATCTGCCAGCACCCTACTCTGCACTGGCCTAAAGGAATAGTACCACTGAGGAGTAAGGCTAATGCAGCATTTTCCACTTTCAGGCATCAAGTTTCATCTCTACAATCTATAATCAAGCAGTGCATGAAAAACCAATATTAAGCATGTGATCAGCACAGCAGAACTCTGTCATAACTCAAAAATTGAAATACTTTACCATTCCACAGCAAGTATAAACTGTCATATTAAGCTTTTTTGTCCTCCCTGGTCTTTTAGGTTTTCTGTGACTTCTGATTACATTTTAAGCATCCACCATTCTTCACACCCTACCTCCTAAAACATAATTTATTAGAGCATTTTTCACCAAAAAGCAGAAAAACAAATCTGAGTTTGGAGGGGTTCCCCTGGGTAGTTTAAGCAATAAAAAGCAAAACTGTGTAACACATCACCATAAAATAGACAAAAGACATTCATAATACTCAATAAGCTGGTTATGTCTTATAGGGATCTCATGAACTTCAGATAGAGTATCAGTATTGGAACATTTGCAACCACTTGTTATGAAGGACAAATGGAATTGACCTACATCCATATAATACAGTAACACTTTAAACGAAGCATGAAGTAGTGTCAATCATAAAAGAATAAAGCGTTGACATATAAACAGTTCCAAGCAGAGGAGAACATATTTGGAAATTAGAAATTAGAAATTCCCACAAGGTAGCTACAGAAAATTGCAGTCCTCACTCCCCAACAGAACAGGGCAAAGTTTTTATGCTGCTCCTCAGTTCAATAAAAAGACCTAACTGGTAAGTTTGCAAGGAATTGTGGTCAGGCACTGTTTTACTACGCTAATATAATATAATCCTTTCTTCCGTAAGACTGTCTTGTGAAAGAATAGAGGTTTGCAATCATTTCTTCAAGCTTGAAGCACATGAATCAGACTTATGTCTTCCACTGGATCTCCTGACCTTTTGCATGAATACAGCCAGAAGTTGGACACCATGCAGCTGGATAAGGCTGCTGAGGAAAACCTGAAATAGCACTAGAAAATTGTGGAAATCAATCAGAACAGTGGGAGAGATTATTACAGTGCTTCTGCTTGCCAGACAGTTCATGTTTTCTTGTTCAGTACTAACAAAATGTAGTAAGAGTACAGAGCTGTGCTCTGAGGTAGAGCACCTGAGACACAGTGCCATGGCTTCTACCAAGGCAAGCTTACTATAATAGGAGCAGTGGTCAGGTGAAAATGATGCAGAGGATATTGTTCCTGTTACTGAGCTGCTGTAATCAATTTGATTCCCAGCAAGGCAGATGTAAACCTTCCCCAACCTGGAATACACATATGATCAGTCTTTTACAACAACTCCTAAATGGATAATAAAGAGAAATCCAAGAAAAAGTCCAAGTTTCATCCAAGCGATACTTGTGCACATGAGTGTTCTGAGGAAGAACTAAATTCCATTTCTTTTCATACAGGATCACACCTAAGGGTTTCATTAATTCCTGAGACACTCCTATTCAAATGGATAACCATAAGTTGTAAGCACAATTTTTTTTTACCTCTTCCATTCCTATAGAGAAATCTGTAAGAAAAGACAGTTCCAGTTATGTTCATTGCTACATTTATCCGAGACTGTCACATCAGGAACAGATTACTGTAATATAATCCAGCCAGACCATACAAGGCCAGCTAAAAGCTGAAGACAGTGCAGAAAACAGCTGCATGTTTAATTTTGCTATATGCTGGCAACACAATAAAATTTCTCTGTAGACTGGTCTCTAGCTATACATTGCTTCTCAGATGGCATTTACTGTTTAAAGCTCTACACAGGTTACCATTTGTTTACAGGCAAATATCCAGCTAACATTCTTGCTAATATCACCCCTCTTTAAAGAAAAAGCATTCATGATAGGTGTTTTCCATGAGACACCCTTGACTCCAGGGGTCACTTCTCAGCAGAAGACAGAGCCTGTCAACTTTACCAGCACCAAATCTGTATTCTTCTCCTTACATGGGACGGAGTGGTAGACACAGCTTATTATGGAAATTGGGTAAATATCCTTGTGTGAGACTGTCAAGGTTTCCCTTGGGATGGGATGTGAAGATGTAGTGTATTTTTCAAAAAGTATCTGGAATCTTTGCCTGTTAGATTTTTAAATGGAGTAATCTCAAACATATATTCCTCACTGGTACTCCCTTCTCACTTTAAAAAAATATTTCAATTTCAATTAGGACAAAAAGATGTACTTTTTAAAAATGCCTGCATAAAATGACTGTACAGACATGAATTTATTATAAGACAAAGAAATTTCCCAGACAATTTGATTATCAGTAATAACATCAAAAGATTACTTGTCTCCAAACATGACCTCAGCATAAATTTAGTCAGTCAACCACAAAAAATAAGGATAATGTATTTTTTAAACTTGCTCAATCTCCTTCTGACAGTCTTGAGTCTACTAAGAAATTGTGCAACTTCCTCATATTTAGTCCTTTCTATGATGCCAAGATTTGCAAGTTTAGAATAAGTTTTTATATAATTATTGAGTATCCCTTTTAATAAACTGTTTAATAAACAGTTTTGTGACTTCCTAATATAAAAGGCTTACATTTTCACAAATCCATTATTTGCTATCACAAAAATTGCAAAAGAAGTCACTTAAAACTTTTGGAGAGTCTTAGCTCTTTTCATTTACTAGAAGTGAACATTGAACTTCATTCCAAATAAAACAATGTAGACAACATCATCTAATTCTGCAACTAAATAGTAGCTAGACTTATCTGAAGAGTTACAAAGAAATCATTTATGGGAAAAAATGTCATTATTATTAAAATGTTAAGGGAATTTTAAAAATTATTTCTAGATTAAGACCATTCATAGTATTTCTAGGACTATAATATCCACTGAAATATTAGTTTTCAGTTCCTCACTGTAAGATACCAGTATCTCTAAGATCTGCCCCCAGGTGTACACAACATGATGAGAAATTCTGGACATAAGAATACACATACACACACACAACCTCCGCTCTTCATCAACACTCACTGTTGGTCAGCACCCAAAATGAAATCCTTAAATCCTAGAGAACACCTTGGGAAGGAAAGTGTCATAGCTATTTCTGCTATGGCACACATGACATCTTGGTCTTTCTAAAATGGCTCTCAAACATTTCTGCAGCTTCATGAAAGAGCCACAATAAAGTTTTCATCTTGCCTATAACAACACCTCAAGTAAATCAAAAGTCTGCCCAAGTTTGCTAGGATTGCTGATGACAAATCCATCACATCATAGCATGTTTTGCTGGTACTGTCTACTGATACTCAGGAAGTTCAGTTATTTGTCTGCCTTAGAGCGAAAAGAGAAAGTAATCCAAAACATTTTCAGGGGAATTTGGAATGTACACTGAATATTAGCCTACTTTGGATCAGTTATGGGAATAAAAGCTTCTTTAAATCTGCAGTCTTCAATTTACTTTGAAATTAGCTGCCACTCTATCATTACCTCAGTTCCTCAATGAGAGTTTTAATGGTGAGCCTAACCTGTCTCCCATGGTAATCTACTGTGAATTCTGAATTTTAAAAAAAAAACAAAAAACAAAACAAACCCCCAAAAACCCCACCCCACAATACTATCATGACCACGCATTTCAAAGGAAGAACACAAGAAAAATACCTCAAAAGATGAATTACAAACTTAAAAACAGAAATTAAATTATTTTCTTTTTCCTCCTTAGTCTATGTGGCTCTAGAACTACAGTGAACAGAAACTGAATTTCTGCTGAACAGAGGCTTTAGAAGGATCAGGACTTTCATATATTTATATAAAAAAATAAGTAAAGAATTGATGAAAAAGAGTAATATTCCTATTCTTTCTCAAGAAGCTATCAAGTTAAAACTTTAGCTTCAGGGTGTGTAACATATAGCTTCTGACCTCCATGTCCCTGTTATAAAGAAAAGTAACAATAACATTGTCAAACTCTAATAAAGACAGTAGCATGAAAGGTCTTCCTTCTAAGCATAATGAAAATACTCAACTGTAGTAAGATACTGTGTTGTGGTGATCTGTTAGCTGAAAGGAGGAAATATTCTCTGCCACACTAGCTTTTAAATTAGAAGACAAGGTTTTCCTACATACTGCCTTGTTTAAATAATTCCTTTTGTTACAAAAGTCTTTTGTTTTCTTCAACTTTTTTGTTACAAAAAAACCTAAGGAAATGGAAACTGTGAAATAAATGAAAATACATCAGCTTCTGCCTCTCTTTCACCGTAGAAACAGAATAATAAATATTTTAGTCCTTCCTCTGTAAAAATCCCTGTAAGATTGCCACTTTAAGCCCAAAATCAATTTCTGTTACAGTAAGAATATGTGAGTTTGGTAAATTAAAGATGTGATTTACCAGGTAACAAAATGGTGCAATAAATATTGGCTGTATCAAAGAAAAAAGTTTGGTTCTACCCACTTCACCAAGAAATACAGGTCATTCCAAAGAGCTGCTTGCTCCCTTGTCTTTAGCTAGAGTTCACAGGCAATGATCACTTTACTGATTTTTCCAAGCACTGACAAAAGTATTGAATAGCACAAGGTTAAAAATCTATCCCTGTGAGTGAGACATCAAAAAGAAAACATGTCTGTATGGTAAATAATCACTCATTTTAAATGAATGTTGAGATACCTGTAAAATTCTACAAGGCTTTGAACTGGCATGTGATTTAGAGAATTGCAGGATGAAATGACTCCCACAGCTCCACCCAACTTACAGAAGACTGATGAAGTAGAGATATCAGATCAGACCAGCCAGATGGTTCCTCTGATGAGGGAAAATACTCCAAAGTCCAAGGTAACAGCTGTTAGGGCAGACATGCCAGCCCATAACTTGTCTGTAGCTACCAAGCATTTTGGATGCTGTGCATATCCACCAAAAATAAATAAATGAAAAATCACCAGATGAAAACTTTTACTCATCCTCTTACACTCTCTATTTCCCTTTTCCTGTCTCTTTTTTTCCCACAGCAAGGAAAGTGAGGATCAGAGTTCAGACACACAAGTGAATTGCCATACTTCAGCATAGCTCAACCACAGTAGCTCTGTGTAATTCCTCCCCACCCCAAAGCTCAGGTGAAACACAGCTGCTTAATGCTCTTCAAGGGAAGCTCATAGTAGCCACAGAGCCTGGCTGTCACCTGGCCCCCACCTGGAAACTTGCACAGGTACCTGCAACTTTACCCTGTACTCACAGTTGGACAGCAGAGCTACCCTTTACCCAACAAGAGCTACTCAGCAGCCTGAGAGACCTTTAAAACAACCCACATCTCTACCAGTGCAGACTCAAAGTCCATCAAGCCTTTTAGCCTGTCTCCAAAAGTGGCCAGCAGCAGGTGTCAAGGGAAGAATACAGGAACAAGACAAGTGCTACTTTGGGTGAAACTGTTTATATACTCTCCAAGGCTTCGCTGATTTGCTTCTCAAGGACACTGCAAGACAGAGGTGGTATCTTTATATTAGCAATGTTTTTTTTCTTCCATAGTTTTAACCAATGTAAATCATCACAGATCTAACAATTCCACTGTTAGAGGAACACAGAAACAAGATACTCAGTTTTCATTAGATTTATTCTGTACCATGCAATCCAAAATATTTGTAAGTAAAAATAATTAAGAATATTCTATAGGTTTTCAGAATCTCATTAATCTCTTGGTCTGTTTGGTAACCAAGTAATCAAGCCAGGGAAAATCTCCACATTCAAAACAGTAAACTGTCCAAGTGCAAAATTTTACTCTTTTTTAAAAGGACTTTGTTAAAACTATTGTGATAAGATCCAAAGCTCATTTACTGTGAAATGCTAGATAAAATGCAACTCTGACTGCAGTTCCACCCCTTTTCTGATTGATTTGATATCTCTCTACCTGAAGCTAATTGGAGAATAGGAAAAGGCCACCTATCCCTTACTTCTGTTTTTCTTGCTCCTTTTCCCCAAGGGTGTCAAATGGTATCTTGGTTTTGTGCTCTCACTTTAAGAACAGTTAACATTTTCCTAATTGAAACAGAAAAAAAAGGGTTGGAGTCAAAAATATAAGAGTTTATTTTTTCAAGTTCAAGGTGCAGGAAACACCAATCTTTCAAATGTTAACAGTATTAAAAAAAAGTAAACAATTGCATTAACATTATTAGATCACAATATACTGACTCAGCTTAATTTATATGACATTAACAGGTCATTAGAGACACCAGAGCTTTGATTTGAACTAGTCTTACCCCTTTCACATTGTTTAGTAACAGCATAAGAACAAATATAGCCTCCCTTAACAAAGCTGTTTCTGGAGGCAGCATTTAAACATCAGTCATGTTATTCAAAACAATACAAATTGGCAAGAAATTTACATAGTCCCTTTTTAATAAAGACAAATGAGCTTGAAAACAAATCTATCAAAATGGATTGTGCTTAATGAAAAAAGGAAAAGTCACTATCAACAACAACATCCCTTTAAAGAAAGCCAAAAAGTCAACAGCTTTTAAGTCATGCACAGTAATCTACTGCATCTGGATTTCCAAGGGCAATCCCAACCCTCTCATTACCCAGTAGTCACAACTAGTTTTCTTGACAAAGTTGAGCCTACACAGAAATACCAATTATAATAATTTTGTATTGAGATTATTCTTCACTGTATTTTCTAAAGCTAAACCAAGTAAATTCCAGAGAAATACTGAATGACAAAAGGGATAAAAAAATGAATGATTCTATCCTTGATCATGTTATACATGATCAACATCTCCTGTTTTGTAGCTCAGCTTCCACTGAAAGTCAATAATATATTTTAATTGGGGGAAAAAAAAAAAAAAAAAAAAAGAGACCCAGTAAGTCTTATGTCACTTCTGTGACAACATACTTTTTAAAGGGCAGAAAAAGCTCCACTGAAGCCATAACATTCATAAGGGATTTTGCTTAAAATTTCTACATCATGTCCTGTCTGGACTTAGTTGCTACCACTATCTGCACACAAAAGTAGTTAGTTGATACCAAGCCACAGTAAAGATAAATTGATCATTTTTTATATCTTGTTTTACCTCAGTGTACTGGTTTCTTGACACACACAGGGTAGCATTTACCCAAAGAATAGAAAGCAGTTACAAAGAATGCTAACATTATTTATACGTTGGATTTTTTGGTAATTCAGTAACATTGCAAGAAGATAAAATAAATGCTGTAGTGAAATGTTTTATTTTGAACCACATAAAATTCCCGTTTTAACCTCTCTCAAATAACCTCTGGATTGCCTCTTCTGCTCTTTTCAATCCTTTCTAGCCCATAGGAGTTACTCCTGCCTATAGATCTGTTCTGCTTGCAACAAAGCTTTCCTGCAGCCAGCAATTCCCACAATACACATTTCTGTTAAGTGTGGTATTACCAGGCTGCATTCAGAGAAAAGAGAAAGTAATTTAGGTCCAAGGAGAGAGACAGATCTTCTCAATAAGAGCAGAAATACTAAAGCTGTTTACGAAGTTTTAGGTATGACAATGGCTTTCTTTCTGTTCTGTGAAGGTGGTGTGTTTCAGCTGAAACACACATCCATTTAAAGTCCTTTGGACTTCTTCTGTAGTAAACCAACCACTCAAAGAATATCCGTATCATCATCCTAGCCTTGACTCTCTATGTGTATAACGCAACTGCCAGAAAATTACAAAAATTACTTTAAAAAGCTTAATTATTTATTTCACTGCCACAGACCTATAAAAATGTCAACTCTCCTATTTGCCTGGAAATAAGTAAAAACCAAATACTTCCTCTATTTAATTCCAACAATCTTTTCAATTTAGGCAGTACCAGATCCTTGTGTTAAAATATTTTGGCGTGATCAAAAAGCTATTTAGCTTAGACAGGTAGCCTGCTGGTAACAACTGTTGAAGCTTAAAGTGCGAGATAACAGGTGAGGAGTTTGTATCACATTAGAAGAAGACAAAGGTTTATTGCTTCTTTTAACTTACCAACTACTAGAAATATATCTGAAATAATTTTTCATGGGTCGAGTTCATTAATACAAATAACGACATAACCAAATTCTGTTACAGGAGGTCTTTTATAATACATGGTAGTTATACATAGCTCAACATTCTTTATGTTTTTCCCAATTATTCAGTCATAGAATCACAAAGCACTCAAAAATTCAAATATGTAAGAGTTAATTTGGGCAATGTTTCAACCTCAGAATGAAGCCCTAAATGAGCACATTTTCTTCTGGTGCTTTTTGTTTCTCAAAAGAAGCCAATGATGGCTTCCTCAACGAGACAGTAATGCATAACATCACTGATTCAAACAGCTAATCAAGGACAGATGTCTTAAAAGAGTATCAGAGAGGCCTTCTGCATTTCCAAGCAGGTGTTATTTTTCTACAAATAAAAATATCCCCACAGCTAAGAAATCCAGTGGCATTCTGAAAGTAAAGTCATAATTCATTTTCCAGTGCATCTTTCTATATCTTAATTACAGGTTCCCTCACAGTTTGAAAAAAAGAGCATAAGCATTTGTCACAGCCACATGGAAGCATCAGAGAGTGAGTGTTTTCATGGGAGTTACTTATAAAAGCAGTTTTCATTCAAATTTCCAAAGTATATTAGCAGTTCTGTAAGACACTGAGTGCCTTAACTTACAACACACAAATCAATAATATTTTCAAAGCAATTTCAGAGTGTTCTGGCATAACACAAGCTTCATGACAGTTATAAAGGTCTTCTCTCAGGGATTCAAAGTTCACAGGTTCGCACATACTCTTTTGTATAACTCACACGTACAGAAGTCTTGTGTGGTCTATAAGATTCCAGCTTCATTTTACTTAGAAAATGCATCCTACATAATTTTAAGGTTAAAGGTAAAAACACCAAGCAATCCTGATTTCACTTACCTTTATTTTGCATAACAACACATTCCAGTTACACATATGAAATTGTGATTATCTAAAGCTTTTTATAGCATAAGACAACAGTATAAAATTAATTAGTAACACTACAACAACAGCAGTGATAATTAATTCATTGTAACCTATAGCAAAACAGTATGAACAATGCTGCTAGCATTAATAATTATTCCACGGTGTTCATCTCACACTGAACATATTTGCATTGTGCTGAACATAATTCAAATATAACATCTCCCGGAACACAGAAGAGCTAAGGTAGATAACTCTTCTAACTTACCAAGACAGAACATGGGAGAGGAGGCAGGCAGCTTCTGTCAATAAATCAGGGTTAGTAAAATTCAAGTTTAGTTCCCTATTTGTCCCCCCATAGCAATAAGTACATTCAGAATCTTGTCCCTGATCCCATGAAATCAGTGATGGAACTCCTGATGACTGAAGCTCAAGTTACTGGTATCTCAACACACAAGGTTCAACAGAAGATCACATGGTGGGAATGGATATGCAAGTCAAACAGCACATAGATGCATGGGCACACAGTCCTGGGTCAGGCTCGTGCCTTGCCACATGGGAGCACACAGCCGAACAAGGTCCCTGGAGCCCAGATGCAGCTGGAAGTTGTGCCTTCCAACAGGACAGCCCTCAAGCTGCAGAGCAGCACCTCCTCCAGGACCCCACACAGGAGACATCAGCAGACTCCCTAACCATGTCTGTATCTAGCAGAAGGGGTAGAAGAAGATGAATATTACAGTGGAAATGCAGGAAATTAATGAGCCTCAGTGGTGAGGCAAGGAGCAGACAGCAGAACAGCATGCCCTGGGCACATGAGACTTGAGGGTCCACCTCAGAGACGTTGGATTCTGAGCCCTATTTTCTGTGGTTTGGAGACGTCCTGAAGATGTACATAGTGCATTAGCATTGGCGGCAGCCCCTGCTGCTTGCCTTTTGTCCAGAAAAGGCTATACTCAGTCCTGAGGAGGAGAATGAGAGTACAGGTATAATCCAGTCTGCCAAGGCCAGTCTTCTTACAGTAAAATTTCTGAATGCATGGGCAAAAGTAGAAGTTCCAGAAATAACCTTTACCTCTCAAAATTCAGAGAAAGTAAATCAACTGAAATTGCAAGCTAATCTGCAATCCGGGCCAGAATGATGGATAAACATCACTAAGAAAAATTATCTTTGAGCTTTAAAAATCTTTCAGGCATTTTGGATATAAAAAAAATATTCTTTTTCTTTCCATTTAGACTTAGTTATAAAATCAGTGTTACTGGGAGAAGAGCAAAGCTGACTATTTAATCAAAGCTAGTTACATTTTTTAAAAAGAACAAATGAACTTTGTGGGATCCTATAGTCAGATCTTTTACTGTATCTTTTTTTTTTCTGAGAACTCAGCTTAACTTAGAACAATAAATCAAAGCCATTGTGCTTCATTATTCTCAACTCCACTACTTATCATTACATGAATTTAATCAATGTCATTTGCTTGCATGAGCTAAAACAGCCACTTGCCCTCCCCTCTTGAATATCCTCCAAATGCTGTGTGCAATTTTGATTCTAAAGAGTGGCAGGAGTATTCATAGACTCAGGGCTTCCCATCTACTCATTTACTGAGTAACGAGTACTTTTGTTAGTACTATTGTAACGATACTGGTGGATGGAGAAAATTTTAGTGGTTCAGGGAACTGCTTGAGAGAGTCCAGCACAGAGCCATGAAGATGATTAAGGGAGTGGAGCATCTCCCTTATGAGGAAAGGCTGAGGGAGCTGGGTCTCTTTAGCTTGGAGAAGAGGAGACTGAGGGGAGACCTCATTAATGTTTATAAGTATGTAAAGGGTGAGTGTCACAAGGATGGAGCCAGGCTCTTCTCGGTGACAACCAATGGTAGGACAAGGGGCAGTGGGTGTAAGCTGGAACACAGGAGGTTCCACTTAAACTTGAGAAGAAACTTCTTTACAGTGAGGGTGACAGAGCACTGGAACAGGCTGCAGGGAGGTTGTGGAGTCTCCTTCTCTGGAGACATTCAAAACCCACCTGGACACCTTCATATCTGATCTCATTTAAGTGTTCCTGCTTCAGCAGGGGGATTGGACTAGATGATCTTTCGAGGTCCCTTCCAATCCCTAACATTCTGTGATTCTGTAAAAGAGTTGTTCCATTTTCTGCTGTAAAGAACTAAGAAATGAACATCTCCCCACTGAAATGGTGGGACACGTACAACAAATACTCAATGAAAATATTAGCCAACAGGAGAAAAATTGCCAAACTGCAGCTACACACCGTATTTCATATTATTACATGAAAATAAATCAGTAAATGAGATCCACGGAGATTCCTAACCTGTAGCAATACTAATTACAGAATTAGCATCAGACAAACGAGCATGCCCAATTAATCCTAGGCAAACTAAATATCAATTGCCACAGAATGACACTCCTACCTTCACACCTTGGGAAGTTGACTGAGAGAGCTGTGGAGTTAAGCAGTTCAGGAGAAGGCACTAGATAAATACAAATTACTGTTATTATACACTTGTTTGATCCAAAAAGCTTCATATTATTTCTGCCCATGCACCACCACTCCAACAATGCCCTCCACTCCAGCAATGCAAAAAAATGTAGTCCAGGGAAATCCTCCTCCAACTGCACACTGACAATAAAACTCCAATCAAATGTGTATCAGTAAGATAGAGTGACTAAAAGCATATTGTGACATGTATTCACAACTTCCCACTTCCCCTTAGAGAGAGAGAGATTAACACTAGTAAAATAGGTAACACAAAACATGATGAACCACAAAAATGAGCAGGAAATCTACCAGCCCACTCTCTCCTCATCAGCTCTATTTCTCACACTTAGGCATATTCACTTAATCTTCTACAAATTCTCATCCCAAAAAATCAAGAGATGCTCTGTCAGCAAACAATGGTGTTCAAGTGTTGTCTCAAACTTAATTGGAAAACACCATGCTCTCCCTTAATAACCAGCTTAGTTTTATTTCTGTACCTTTCTTACAAGACCCCATATTTCCCTCATCCCTCTCATCTATAAAACAGAGTGACCAGAAAATTGAATTTGAAAATTTAATTTCTTGTGAATCTACAATATTTAGATAGTAGTAAAAAGAGTTACTAGAAATCATACAACTGCATACCTACTAAATTGGGTTGGTTGGTTTTTCTCATGGGCAGGTTTGCCAGCATAATTTATATTCATTTTATTGTTTGTAGCACAATTCCTCAAACAGCAGATAAAGACTTTCAAAAAAATATACCTGGCAGCAACATGCTTGGAAAGCAGATGTGCATATGCTTACTCTTTTCCCAAACAGTAGTCTGCCTCATGGTCAAAAATCCCTCACTGAAAATGTACTGTTCACAGCTCTGGACTCTCACAGCTCTTCTGATTCTCTCTCCGAGCAGAGACGTACCGATGGATCACATCTTCTTCCAGAATACACAAGCTACCAGACACTTGCAGCAGCAGCGGCCATTGTGAGACATCGGCAAATTTACCTAAATTAATCTGCTTCCAAGAAGGTGCAAGTATTGCAAATAAGAACCATTAATGTTGTCCAAGATCCTGCTGTTACACAGTACTTTTTGTTTCCAGGTTCTTATATTCTCTAATTTTGTGCCATGACAAGCTGCTATAAGGACAATTAAATAAATAAAACATAGGAAGCATATCCATTAACATTTTCATTATGAAGTCTTATAGAGATCTGTATAAAGTTAGAGTTAATCAGGAAAAAACACTTTTTAAAATTACAGTTAACACAATTACCTCACATTGCTTCTATTTTTTATACCTTGTGGTTCACGCACGCTGAAAACAGTGGCACAAATGTTGCTGTAATTCTCAACAGCCACTGATAATTCATCTCAAGTATAATCTTTCTACAGGAGACAGTTAAATACACTTATTCCTATTTTAACTAACAGGTACAAGGATATTGAGACAACAAGCTGAATTCTTCTCTTGGTCCTTCCTGCCATGAGTCAGGAGTTGCTCCTGTGGAGTCAGCCTAGTTACATCACCCAGGTAATGGTACAAACTTTTGGTCCTGAGCATCCCTGCTGACAAAGGGACAAAACGGAGGTAAACAGGTGAAGTACTATATTAAGCTTTACCACTGGAGCTTGTTTTCAGAATTGTGGCTTTTCAGTCACATGAACTAAAATTTACATCAAAAAATAATATCTGATTGTCTAATATATCTAAAAAGTTAACTTAATGAAAAAAATGCTATGGAATGAGATGCCTTATATTACTAAGATAGCAAATGCTGTTGGACTTATATCTGTCATTGGTCCAAATTCACTATGAAAATTCCAACACTATCACTATATTCTCAAGACAAGCTGCTTCTTCAGGCAATTTATAACCTTTTATAAAACCATAGACATATTTCTTTAAGACACAAGAAAATACAGTCAACACATGCAGCTTTAATTACAAAATCTATGGAAGTCAAATCTCTTATTTAGAGATACTCATTTCAGATTCATGCCATTTAAAGTATCACCAGGACAATGGATATTGTCTCTAGTTAAAAAAAACCCAACACATAAAAACCATTAAAAAGTTGGAAGTTTAAAAGCAAAATAAGTGATTCTGTGCTGTTACAAGAGTTTCTCACTATCAGCCAGTTTATGGCATTTTACCTTGTACTCTGTAAAGTACAAAAGCAAACATGACTCTTCAAAAGATTAGATAGCACAAATGCACACAGTGCAAGGTGCTGTTTTAAATACAGATTTTTTAATTTGAGGACAAGCTTATTCAGTAATGCTGAAATGACTACAGAATGAGAAACATGTCAGCATTACTTAATCTATATAATTTCTGCATAGCAGCAGAAATTGATGTTACAGACAGCAAACAATTTGTACACCTCCAATCCTTCTTTACTATCTTCCCAGACTAGAGGCCCCAATACGTAAAGTATTTTTCACTCACATCACAGAATGAACATTCACAAACCAGTAGGCTGACACTTCACCATTTCTACCTATACCAGTAGCAACACATAACCACATCCTGTCTATCTACATTATAAGTGTAGACAACTCTGACTTCAGTGATCTTGCGATGCACAGAAATATCCATCAATGAGTGGGTGTCCAATCCAGTTTCCTCTGAAAGCTGAGTGAAACCTTGGCCTTGATGGTAATGGAAGAGGAAAGAAGATGAATTTTATATTTGTGAGTACAGGCAAAGCACAAGGTTCACTGACAGGTTGAAAAATGTTCTTGTGGAATAGGAGATGGAAGGGAGTCTTAATCCTGCAGTTTTTTCTATTTCAAACTAGAAAAATACTCCCAAGTTTCCAAAAGCAATTATAAAAGCCTTCGTAACAGCCCACAATTACTTTAAATTCAGAAGGCAGATATGTTCAAATCCATCATCTGCAGTATCTATGACATTAGAGACACATCTGAGCGCACACATTTAAACTTTCAAAAAGCCCACAACCAGCACAGGAAGTTTCAAAGGATCTGTAAGAAGAAATGCAATTTGTTGATGGTCATAGGTATGAAAAGATCTAGTAACTATTTACACAACCAAGAGGAAAGGAGTGGGTATAGAGAAAAAACAAATTAAGTCACTAATGTAAATTAGATTAGTTCCTAAAGGAAATATTCCTGGATCTGACTCTGCTGGTCAATCAGCATCTAACTTCCTGAGGATAGCATGGGAACTTCCAGGGCAGGTGTGTAGGGAGATGCAAGCAAGAAAGTTATGACAAATCATCATGCCTGTCAATCACAGAGTTCTTGACCTTGCTCCCCAGTATTAGCTGCCAGTCACTATTACAGAATAGCTATACCCACTGCCATGCCAAGAAACTGTCTAAATTAGACTCTGTACTCTGAGCTTTGTGACAGTACAAGCTACGTGATGTCAAGCCTACTCACAGCGTACCAGCACCACAACCACTTTGTGACTGCTGCTCATCCATACTAAAATACAGGATATGTGGATGAATTAAGACTGTGATCCTGACCCAGTATGACTATTGTTTCTTTCATCATCTTATTTCCTCTACAAACTTAGGAGTAGTTTTAATGAAATGAGGCACACTAAAAAAATTTTAACATCACAACTACTGTGTTACTAAAACAAAAATATACACACTCATATACTGGGGAATAGGGAGAGAACACACTTTTAAGGACTAAATTCCCTGTAGGTAGGCATCATTTGAAATACATACATGTGACAGAAGTTGTCTCACCTTCTGTTGATAATTAGACTGTAACAGCTATTTAGCTCTATAGGATACCTTAGACAAAGCTACCTTCATTTTCAGAGAGGCTCTGAAGCAGCTGAGATAACAGCAAGTCAACAGTAACATCACAAATACATGGTTCCCCATCCTATATTCAAAGAGCACGGTATTTTTCAACAGACTATCAATCTACTCCAACGCCATTCTGGAAGGAAAACATTTTTAGTCTTTCCATCTATTAAACATGTTAAACAAGTCTCAGAGCTGATTAATAATCCAGCCACACAGAATTCTAGGTCTGCTCACAGCCAAAACAAACAAGCAAAAACGCTTTAAGCAACCCCACTGCAGGTCATCCTAAAGACAAGGATAGAACAGTTTGCTGCCAACAGCATTACAAGCAGTTATCAGGATTATCCTCCTCAATTAGAGGCTTTTAAAATTGCTGATAGAGGATGTAAGTGTTTTTCATTTACTACTCAGATCTTTACCAAACATCTCCATGACCTTGTTTCATGCTGGCTTTTCCTAAACATAGAAGGTGCCTCACCCCACATATTTTTGTGCATGTACACCAATTGCTACAACCACTAAAGCTTTTTATCATTACTGTTTCCAGTTCACTTCCATAGGGGTGCCAGAAAAAAGACTGATATATATCACATGTCAGAGACCATTAGCCTTTTAAGCACTGTGTTTTGTGGATATGCTCTGAGTAGCATTAGACAAAGTAACGGTAATTAAGTCCCTAGCCACCTGGATCTTTTTCAGTTCTGCACAGCACTATCACATCTCTACACCTCTAGACTTTAAGAAAGAACACTTAGTTAGCCAAACGTAGTGAGAATTTTAGGAGCAGCATAGAATTATTTCTACAAAATTTAAAAGATACAACCTAAGGCATAGGCTTTTATTCACAACTGTTCCTATTCTAATTGTCTTTATACTTACTCATTGCTACATTGTGGAAACAAGCAGCAGAGTGTGATGGCTACACCGTGCAGTAGGAGAGATGTGATTTAGTTCCAATTGCCCTTACGAAGAGACAGCCTCATGACCATTCTCTATTAGCCTTTTTTTTCTTCCTTAGAAATAATATTAGTCTACTACACGAGAAAACTACAAAGAATTGTTGCCAAATCTTCTTCAAGTTCTTCTTGAGCCTTATCAGAAGCACTATGCAAGTGAAAAGTATTATTGCCATTTAATAAACATAGCAAAATCATAGGTAGAGACAAATGAAAAACAAGGTCAACTTCAGATTTTCTACTTACTCCTATTCCTTCAAGAGTAGCAGAACTGACAGAACAAGCAATACCAGGCTAACAACCCTGTGATCTCAGACCAAGTAAATGAACCACCTTCCCTAACTTTCCTTTGTACAAAACAGCCTCCTGACTTATTTCACCTCCCTGTACTTATGGAATATCACTCTTCCTCAAAAGAGCTAAGAAGCAGAATTAAAGTTATGCCAGAAATTAGTCTGCATCATGGACTTTTTCTAGTGCTGTACTCAACTCCGGAGGTCAAATAACAGTGCCTGTTAGCTGACACTGGCTCATCCAGGCTTCTGCAAGGCTGTCTAACAAACCAAAGGGAGCCATTTTCACAGGGAACATGTGCAGACACCTGAAACTTTCTAATGTCTCAGTTACTGAATCATCACAAAAAAGTGAGTTTAATAACAATCAAATCCAATATTCAAATTAATCTTGGCTGTTTGCTATGCTGCACAAACCAGTGCTTACTGTTCTCCTAATACATTCAGCTTTTCCCATTTTCTTTGGGTTTATGTACTGCAAAAGCAGAGACTGACCTCAGCTTATTCCCCTCTTGCTAGATAAGACAGCTCCTCAGAATCAACAATAAATGTTTGGAAAGTGATCATTCACGTCCTCTGAAAACAATATGGGTCTACCAGAATGAGTTTTGTTCTGCTGCTGTGGTATACACTGGAAAGACAGTACAGAAAAATTCTCCTGAATTATTTAGGCAGTAACTGAGCACAGTATTTCTGATGATCACAAGTCAGTTCTTAACAGCTGCAAGTGTGATGCTTCCAATGGCTTAAAACTAAATACAGAGGGAGCAGGAAAGAGGACACACCATGTCCATATTCCCATGAAACAAAACTTTATCAACAGAAATACTAAATCAATAGCACCTTAGATAAAAAGATAATCACAAATCTCATGTAATAGATTTAAAGATGCCAATAGTCAGAGAAAAAGGTTCTTATATAGTTTAATAAGCAGGAACATACCCCTCCAACTCTCAAATAAAAATAAAAGACTCAAAAAGATTGACATAAACACAACTGTATGTTGAGAACCTTGGCTTAACCACTATTAGACTTTAAACAAAGGATTTTAAGGAGATCAGGGCACTTTGTCTCTTGAGGGATCCACCTCTGCACTTTAGAGTAGCCTCCTTACTTCCTCTGAAGTTAAAAATAAAATCAGTTATACCAACCGCCTAAATGGACAACTGGTCTTTCGCTTGAAGCTGTCTGTGGGTACACAGAGACTAGTATACAACATCAAACTTGTATTTCTTCTTCACTTTACTTTCAACTTCACAAGCCTCAAAAAAAATGAGGTAGAAAATAAATTAGTCTGATGTATAAAAGATGCACATATGTTTCCAATGTACATGGATACAGACTTTTTCTTTCATCCTATCCTAGACTTATATAAGCTCTATGCTTACTTAGACCTGCTTTCACTCTGCCATTTATCTGTGTCAATTCTAAACTGAGCTGAAAAGGGAGCAATCAGCACCTGAGAAGAGGGTGGTGGGCAGCACACCACCTGCATAAAGAGGCATCTGACCTCTCCAGTGAACCAAATGAAAGCAGCATGTCTACTTTCAAAGCAGAATCTGCTCATAAGAAAAAAGTGGCAAGATTGGAACTGTAGGAAAGATTAAGACCTTCAGAATCTTAATCCCTTAATCCCTATCAGTCCACATGCAGTTAAGATACTGTTCAGAAAGTGAAATTTTGCACAACAGAAATTAGGTAGATTGCTATTTCAGGAGTAAAGTATCATCTCTGTTCTGTTGGGTTCCCAAGAATCTTCAGTCCAGCACCTTTTTCCCAGAAGTTTGTTAACAACTGTTTCATCAAAACATCCTTTGGAAACCCTTTTTTCCCCAACAAAATTATATTCTAAGACTACAAAATTGCTCTAGAAGTCTGTCATGTTACAGTTCATTAACTGTTACTGGATTTTGCCTTAGTATTATCTAATGACAGAGGTTGCATATATCTTACTGTTGTCATAAATGTAAGGATCTGAAATTAGGAGATCTTTAAAATGGTTACCATTTAATCTAACATAGGAGTCTTTCTTAATTGTAAAAAAAGTTTTCAGAAAATTTCAAAAGGCTCAAAAAGTCAATTCTGACTTAGTGTGAGTAGTTCCAATTCTATGTAAGGTACCACTTCCATATTTGGTCTAAAAAAAGAGTTTTCTTAGGCCTGATTCCAGCCAGCAGCATCACTCACAGTTTTACAGTCAACATGGTAGGTACAGATTTCGTTCAATGTCTTTAACCAGTTTACATGGATCTTTCTGCTGTTATGAAAAGAACCATAAATGTATTAAAAAAAAAAAAAATTATCCTGCATCCATTAAATGTCTCACAGGATTCCAGGGCACCTCCTCACACATGTAAGTAAAGCTGAAGAATAAAAAGCAAGGACTGACTTTATCTCAAGGTTATGGAAACATCACTAAACCATAAAATCATGGTGTCAAAAATTTATCTTGACATTAGAAAATGTCTCAGCGGAGTTAAAGCCTTATCACGTAATTAACTGCAGATAATTCTGTTTAATACTGAGGATCAGAATTTAAAAACAGTCACAACCTTGATAAATGGCATGTTAAATAAACTGGAGCTTCCGAAGAGTGATCAGATAGCAAGAATGAAAAAATCCAACTGCAGCACAAAGGACGTTTTATACAAAAGCAAATTGTCTAGTAAGTACAGGGCAACCCTGTGAAAAAGGAAGGTACATTACTCTTCTGAAACACCTTCCCATCTAGTACAGTTGATATCTTCCATAGGTCTTGTGCAAACTAAAAATAGATTGGGGTGAAATTCTGTTCCCATGGAAAGAAATGGCAAAACTTTCTCTGATTTTTGAGGGGAAGTTTCCACAATTTTGCACTCAAGGGGACTCACTGCCCATTAAGCATCACAAGCAAGTGAATAAAACTAGAATTAATTTTCACAAGACATGAGAAGTGGCCAGCAGAGAAGGAGGATTGTTTAAAAGAGCTTCTGAGAAGCTCTTTTGACCTAAATCAGGTTGGAGATTTTCCAAGAACTATCTGGAATTTAGTCATCTCGCTGCAAGACCATTTTTCTCTTTTGTCTGGCTGTCTGGTTATTTTTTCTTCTTGAGGATCTAGCATCAAACAGAAAAAAATGTGACCTTTGACAGGATCTTTTTGTGGCATGCAATGAAAGAACTGATCCAAAAAAGTTCAATGTTAGAATAAGCACCTACTGAACTTGAATGGAATGTTGGAAGAGATTGGGAAAACAAGATTACATCTTGAAGTCATGTATCTGTAGTATTTCTTTATTCTATGACCACACAGACAAGTCATCACAGCTGGTCTTTTTAGAGTTACACTACAGAGAAGAGACTGCATAAGTCTTTTATCAGAGACTTTACAGTTCCAAAGCCTTAAGTTTTACCTGCTGGGAATAAGAATCCCTATTCAACTGAAAGAAAAAAACCAAACCACGGTATTTTTTTGCACTGACATTCAGCTTATCTTCCAAAAAGCATTCTATGGCAGTGGCAGAAAATGCCTGCTGTTACGTTACTAGGGAGGAGGGCATATTAAAATAATATTTTAATAGAATGCCATACTTCATAACACACTTACCTGACAATCAAACTGGGAAGGCTATAAAATACCACATGGAAAATTAGAGTGACAATAGAGCTTTCCAAAAAGCACTGTGCTTGACAGAACTCAGAACAATATATTAGTTTTACTCTCATGTAAAGCATATAGGTGTATTTAGTCGACAGTTCCTTTCTCCCAACCAAGTCACGTGGTTCAGTCAGATTCTTCTGTCCATTCTTTTTATTATTAGTGATATTAAGTACCTGTACCCATGATAGGTCTACGCCATTTACTCTCCATTTTCCTAGGGCAGACTATCACACAGACTCAGCAAATTGAGCAAAAGAAGGAAATGAGACCTACTTTAATGGTCTGAGAGCCTCTGAATTAAAAACTTGTTACTTTCCAGTACATTCAATAGAGTAGGGATCAATTCACAATCAACATAAGTAATACGCTGAGTTAAAAATATCTTTGTGATAGCAAAGCTATAGGGGGACAAGTGTCATTAACAGAAACATTCCTAGTTCTGCAGTTAACAGGACATGGAGCTGGGAAGTCATGACTTTCATTTTGCCCTTGATGCCCATTTGCATCCCCTTGGTAAAATACATGGGAGGAAAGAGGAGCACATATGTGTAGATGCTTATGCATGTGTGTCCATAAAAAAAAAAATTTTAAAGCTTCCTTATTTTCTTCACTAGTGCTCCAAGATATTGAGCAATCATCACACCGCTCCTATAAAGCCACCATGGCCAGCCTCCATCTTAAGCTTATTATTACATAGAAGGCAACAACATTTGTAAAGAATTTCTTACAAGCTGTGACTCAGTTGAAACCAGTCAGGCAGTCATTATCTGATATTCAGCCTTATCTTCAGCTGTCCAAATTCTCTAAACCAGAAAACACAGAGTGCGTATTTCATCCGAAATGCTTCTGACAAAATTCAGGTCAAACCAGTGTGCCAACACAAGAAAGTAAAAGTCTGAGCAGAGACTAGGTAGTGCATAAGGTTTTTATCTACAAGCCCTTTTGACTGGGCGTATTTCAGCCTGTGTCGTTTTTCAGGGAAAACTGCAAGTTTGCATCACAGCAGTCTAATCACCAATTTAAAAAAAATCCAGAAAAACACCACAGTTGATTATATTACTCCTACTTATTCTGTCCATAGCAAAAGAGATTCCACAATTGTGCAAACAGATTTCAAAAACATAAAAAATGGTATATTGCATTTTTGTTTAATTTCTTTAGAACAGGCTCTTCCTTTTGTTTACATCAGAAGAAAAACATCTAAAAGTTTTACTTACTCCATAAGAAAATCCTTATTAAAACAACGAAAACATGCATGAGTTAAGATAAATCTTATGGCAGAATTTATCAATCAATTAGAAATCAAAAAAATTAAAACACGTTAAAACTATGAGTATTCTCCATATGAAGGCCTTCCGCTAGCATTGTTCAAATGAAGCGTTCTGAATTGAAAACAATATGTACAGCAAAAGTCAACAATATTTAGTTAGTAACATAACAAATATTTTACATGTTGTGGAAATTAATTTCAAGTACTTTACATGTAGCCTTTTAGAACACATGATCCACATGGCCCCTGAGAAAGCAGTTCATGGGATACAGTACTGTCAGGAACACCCATTAGCACATACTACACTAAAGGACAAAACAGAATGGGAATGTATCTGCAAACAAAAGATATTGCACTTTGCAGAAAAATTCTAGTCTGAAGACTGATGCTTTTTATCACTGTGGAAAAATTACTTAGGTTGATTGACTCAGTTGGATTTGTACCTGTTTAGTTTTTAATGCAACTTGCCCCCTCCCCCTTCCCCCGCCAAGAGCTTTAATATTTAATTTAAAAAAGGAAAAATATCCTCTGGCTGCCACTTTAAAGTGTAACAATTATACAAAAGCTATACTTCTGCTTAAATACTGACTGAATAGAAAAAAAATAGTTTGATTTCACTTTGTCATATATCACATTCTGGATCTGTCTACTGAACTCTCACTCAAAAATAAATCAAGAACACAAGGAAAGGATAATTTATGAGTTGTCAAGCAATCACATTTTAACACTTACTTTTGTGAAGATCTGAAAAAAGTCAATTGCAGGTGGCAAGTGAGATGCATCCTGGATCTCTATTTTCAAATACAGTTGCAACGTCTGTGCAAGGTGCCTGAGGCCGTCTTTCATTTCTTCACTTAACTGTCCAATATCTTAAGGGAGAGAGGAAAAAAAAAAAAAAGTATATCATGTCATAAACAGAACCTTTCACCAACATTTTGAAAATGTCCAATAGCAGCCATACAGTCTAGACATTTCCAGTCCCAGAATTAATCTTGACAGAGGGCAATTTTGACAGAGGGTGGACATTTATCATTTTTTATGATAGCTACCTATCAACACACAAAAGAATTTATCAAGTTGCTACTGCTAAATCATATGAATACAATGGTGAGTTAAAGATCAAAAGCCAATAAATAAAGCAGATGTGTAAGCAGATGTAAGATATTACATACAAAAATTAGGCATCTGGGTTTGTACCATCAAAAATGTGCTTGAAAGTTTATGCAGCAGTACCTGCCTCCTTGAAGCAGTGCATATTTTTATACCGTATTCTCTATAGATATGTCAAACACTTTATGCTGGCAGATCAAAAGGAAAAGTATTTGAGAGGCAAAGGATGTTTCATACACAGCAGCTGGTAAATGGAATGTGTATGGAAGAATATTAAGCAAATATCACTTTAATATATTAAATACTAATGCACCATTATTCATACTTTACAGATAGGAATCCCGAAGCAGAAACATAGTGCCTTATTTTCTAATGAAATGATCAAGCATGCATCAGGTCACTGACAACATGGAACATGAAACTCGGCTGCCGTAGTAAGTTCAGTGCCTGATTACCTGCTTCATGTTTTCTTTTTCCTGCCAGTTAGCACAAAATGAGTAAGGCCTAAATGGAGAATGTGAATGTGAACAGATTCAAGTATCAGTCTATAACAAAAGGCAAAGAGGATTATTATGTACTCTGAATCAATTTCATCTCTGCATAACAGTGAATTGTTATTTTATTTTCAACATCTATCCTTAATGGTAATGGAAATAACCTTTTACCAAGAAAGGTTCCTCCCCATACTTTAGATCCAAGCTTATTGGCCTTCTGGAAGGACAATTCAAGATCCGCGTTCCTCTTTAAAGCTAGCTCCTAGTCACTTGCTTAAAAAGAGGATGCAGTTAAAGCAGATGTCACTGCATTTGGTTAAACGGCCACCTAGTGTGTATGATACTTAGGCTTCTGTGCTCTATCCCACCCAGCATCCCTCTGCTTGAAGGTACTGGCTATTTTGTAGGTTGTAAATTGGCTACCGTGGAGTTTCCATTTCACACACACCACACAAGTGATCTGCTTTAATAATCTCCTGTGGACTACTGGCAGAGTACTAAATGCTGGCTTACTAAAATGGCCAGTACCCATGGACAGCTATCAGCCAGAAGTCTTCCAGTAGAACCAGCTACAATTTGCCTCTAGTCTGGTATGAGTTTCCTTACTTGTAAACTCTTCGGTACTGTTTAGACTTTCTCTGGAGCCACTGAGGGCCACCCTGCTTAGCTGAATCACGCAATCCTACCAGTACACCATATTATGGTAAATTTACTCCTCTTGATGCTACATACAGAGCTCAAGAAACATCTATATTCTCTTGTAAATTGTTTCTATTTCAGCC
This sequence comes from Antrostomus carolinensis, assembly GCF_000700745.2. Taxonomy (NCBI): domain Eukaryota; kingdom Metazoa; phylum Chordata; class Aves; order Caprimulgiformes; family Caprimulgidae; genus Antrostomus; species Antrostomus carolinensis. The sequence goes on along the minus strand of NW_010318319.1, from coordinate 53,429 downwards.
TAAATTAATACTTTCCAAGATCTGCTCCCATTCCAATGGTCAGTCATTGCTGCTGAAATGTCATCTACAAGCCATGCTTGGGGTGACTCCGCAACATGCCAAGCAAGCAATGACTCCAGAAAAATCTTAAGGGTGGTCTGTTCCTATTAAGGTTGGGGAAGGAGAGATATGCTCTCCCAGAGCAACCAGATTCAGCTTCTCACAAAGTTCAGACCAGTTAGTACTAAGAATGCTGAGATATGCCCCTCCATACCTGGCACAAAGCCTATTTAACCAAAGTATTTGCCTTTTTATTGCTACCCACAGCACTACCCATGTGCATCTTAACAATGCAGACATCTGAGGGCGATCTTGCAAGCTTGTATCAATGTAGATGTTAGAAATCCAAACGTGTGTTCCTCACAATGTATGGAAATCTCTGGTATAGAAAAGTATCATAAGAAGATTGTGCCTTCAAGAAAAGCAGCAAACTTTTAGATGATCAGAAAACGCAAGTTTAAAAAATAAATAAATAAACCCCAAACATAAACATACACTTGCATTTCTCACATAATATTCCTTGAAACTAAAGATGCTTTTTCCTTCAAATGCAATTTTTCAAGACATGATGTCATTCATCTTAAACTACCTGACATACACTGCAAAATTCATTATGACAAAGAGAGGAAGGCATGTTTTGCTTAACTATTAGCAAATAAAACACCTCTAAAATGGAGAAGAGAAATAATGTAAGCAGCACAGTATAAATGGACACATAAGTTTAGGACAGATGTGAACAATACCAAATCCAATTGGAACTTCAGGGAGAAATGACAGAGATGGGAGCAGAATGCAATTATCCATGCTGGAATATGTCCAGGACATAAGAGCTAATGATCCCAGCAAAAAGTCCCATGGGATCTTTAAAGGTAAATGATCAAGACCTGGTTTTCACAGCATATCAAGGAGCCAAGGCCAAAAGTAAAGTGAAATTAAATTTGTAAATGTGTTCAGTTTGTGTTTTTAAGAAACTTTTTTCAGTTGTGTAAGAATCCTGGTGTGGGAAAGAAAATGCTATAAAAGGCCTGTGGAAAGTTTTCTAAATAGACACGGGGATTTAATTGTGCAGCTCTGATATAAGTAAGGTAGCAAAAAGTCAGTCCATAGTACAGCACACAAACTCTTTTCTGCATACTGAATCTTGGTAAGTGAAAGCAACATTGATTTTTGAATGATCATAACAGATAGCAAGCCTGTAGAAACATGTAAGTAAGGAATTGTCTTAGAATAAATGAGAACGAGCAAAAGTAACAATGCACGCAGACACTTCTCCTACTTAATCTGAGTTTCAGGGTACACAATGAATCTGAAAGAACTATGGACCTGGGAATAGAATTTTATAATGGGATAGATGCCTCCACATGTGTTTTTTTTATATATAGGTATTACATATTTTATCAGATAACTATTTGATAACTGTATAAAACTTTATGTGTTTTTATTCAGTTATATAAGTCACCCACACTGAAAATCATCAACCATATAAAGTAACACTGAAGAGTAATAGTGCAAAGGAGACTAAGACAGCATAGCAACAAAAACAATTTTCAAAATATTTTGGACTTCCAGGAAAAAAAAAAAAAAAAAAAAGAAAGAGAGAAAAGAAAAAAAGGAGTATCAAATAGGAATTTTATCTGTCATATTTCTGACCAATGTTGAAACACTATCTTCTATTATACAGATGCTTCCTAAGAAGTTTTTTGCTTCAAAAGATCAACCTATATTTCTAGTTCATGTGATTCCCTCCAACAAAATCTTTTCCCCTATATACTTAGATATTCAATGAAAATATTTTTCTGAGTTTCCTATAGATTCTACCAAGTATCTAAGGAAAGTAAATCTTTATCAACACCATCTGTAAATTGTGCAGTAAATGGGAAAAACGTTATGAAATAACATTAGCTTTTTGAGGATACAGAAGCAGCAAAAAGCATCACAGCTACTACAAGTTGTCACACCATCCCAAAATACTCTTTTGGACTATTCAAACAGCAAAACCTTAGAGACTGTCTATTCACTCTAGCAAGGAAGCTGTGAAAACAGCAACAGGAAAGAGCTAGCCAAAACCTTTACATAATATTATACAAGTGCCATAAGTCATTCTGTAAAGTATCAACCCCCAACCTGTACTGGTGCCTGGGGTTATTCCTCCCCAGGTGCAGGACCCTACACTTGCCCTTATTGAACTTCATCAGGTTCCTCTGTGCCCAACTCTCCAGCCCATCCATACCTCGCTGAATGGCAGCACACCCTTCCGGTGTATCAACCATTGCTCCCAGTTTAGTGTCATCAGCAAACTTGCTGAGGGTCCACTCAGTCCCTTCATCCAAGTCACTAATGAATATATTGAATAGGACCGGACTGACCCTTGGCGAACCCCACTAGCCACAGCCCTCCAACTAGACTCTGCACCACTGATTAAAACCCTCTGAGCTCTGCCATCGAGCCAGATGTGGGTCTCTCACTTGCCTCTTCCTAAACTAACTTGCTATGGACCAGCTGTTTCTGTAGCAGTGAGAGCACAGTCATCCCACTTGTATCACAAGCTGTATCAACATTTCCTTCAGAATGAGAATTTTAGTAGAAGCTTTCAGACAATTTACACATTTTTGTACCATTTATCCATTGCAGCTGAGGCCTTTTCAATACCCAGCTTCCCTCCAGACAACTTATCACACACTACTCCCCTTGGTCTCCAGTCAAGTTAAGGAAAGCTGAGATCATCTCCTGAGCAGTACTGAGATACCTCAGTTTGTATGGAATTATCACTTACACAAAAATCTTTGCCTACACTACAGAAAATTGCTGTACAAGTGAACAATATTTAATTTTTAAGGGGAAAATCTTCCCTTCCCTCCAGTTCCCTCTGTGCCACTGTGCAACCAGCCATTGGTACAGTAGAGGACCATAAAGAATTTTTTCCCCTGGATCCCTGCAGTGCCATGATGCATAGAAGTCTGTGATCTTCATCATTTTAACTTAACTTGAAGCATCTAGAAATGCTGCTCTTAATTCAGATACTCATCTAATTTCCCATAAACCTTTGAGATTTGAGACGATTTGAGAATATCCATGGCAGAAAACCCTGATGTTTTAATTTATTGAAACACATTCCCTGTATCCCTTTTAATTTGTTGCCTTATGTCTTTTGCCCTTGCAGTTTGGGAGAAGGCAGCAGAATGTCATGATGTACAGAAGAAAAATGTAATACTAGTTATTGTAATTTTTTATGTTTATGTCTTTTTTATTTCTACCCAACTATATCAATAGATCAAGCTGGTTTTATAGCCAAAGCTCTGAACAATACTAAGAAAATGTTGAAGCAATAAAAATATTCACATTACTCTCTAGAAAATCCCTTTAAGCAAGATGCAAGAATGAACTAAGGATGTATTTCTTCCCTTATTAGTCTTTAAACTACCACAAAATCTGGAAAAAATGTTTTCTATTTCAACATTAGCTCTGTTGAGAGATTATAATGAGCATCATTTCTTACCCAAGCAGTCACAATTTGTGAAACCACAAAAATAATATCTGTGCATTTTTTCTTCATTGAAATGTCATGTAGAAGAAAGACATACACATATCACTTGAAAATTTTAGATTTCTTTCCTTTTTCTGGAAGTCATTTTGAAGCTTTATCCAATAGCACATAAATATTAAAAAAGTAAAAACTCAGTGTAAAAATATATGTATTTTTGTATACGTATAGAAAAATATTGGCACTGTATGTAATAAAGCAGACATCAGGTAAATTAAAAACTGAACGGGCAAGATGTACACTGTAAAATGAGAAGAAAATATTAAAGCTAAAAAATCAGGTGGAAGTTTTGCTTGAAAAAGACACGTGTTTTTTTTCTTGATCTTTTAAAAAAACTGTTCTTCCTCACAGAGGTTTTAGCAGGTTTTGTCTTTAACTCTGTTATTCTACAGAGCAGACCTTCAAAGGCAAGCTGCAAGAAAATCAGATGGCCATTCTGTAAAGCAGAACTTGAAAACATTTCCTGCAATATGGTTGGAAAATACTTACTTGACTGAAGATCAGAAAAAGAGTAGAGTCTCTCAGAAAGACATACTGATTGTCTAAGCTGTAGACAAAAACAGATAATTAACACTTATGCTTTATCTTGAAAACACTCTACAAGATTGATTATTCAATGTGATACATCTGCAAGATAATTAGGTAAGGCTAATAGCATCAGCATAAATCTGGCCATTCCATATTTTCTATGAACTATCACAAAAATACTAAATTTTTCTTGCAGGATACAGTTTATACCCTTTTTTTTTTTTTTTTTGGCAACTTGCCCTTAGTAGTTTACTTTGGCCCTTCACAGTGTAATTGAAAGTAATTTATGAGGTTAGCAGTCTCAGATTTGATGTGACTATAATTAATGCACAGTACAGCTAGGTACATATTTGCCCTTTAAAAACAATTATGCAGACCCTCTTCCCAACAATGTAGAAATTAAGATATTAAATCATATTTTATCACCTCAGACCACAACAAATGCACATTTTTATCCAAGATAAACATCACCATGGCAGGGTCATAAAAAAAAATGGGCAAATCCTTTTTGATTTACAATCTCATACAGTCATAAACTGCTTAACCTAACAGAAAGTTTAGGCCACATGAATTAATCAAACTGTAGGAACATCAAACACCCAGAACTTCCAAGAAAGTTTAGGAAAAGAAAGAAATGTAATTGAGATTAAGAGAACTCAACACCGAAAGCATGGCATTGTGCCTTCCAAAGGGCTAGCTAACAGTGTTTCTGTCCTTTCCTCTCATTCAAATAAGGCTGAATGAGGTTCCCAGTGATGTTAATGGAAAAGCAAGAGTAACTTCAGTAGTACCAAAGAAAAAACTGTTTCCCCTCTAGGAAAACCGTGCTTTCCTCTAGGCAGAAGTCAGTTTAGCAAGATACCACATAGTCATAGGAAGAGAAAGTCCTTGGGCTTGTCCAGTTTAGCATCTCTTGATCCTTTCAGCATTTCTGCAAATTAATCAGTCATATTGTAATGCAATATGCGGTCCCATTTTGTTGAGCAATGCCACTCACTTCAGCTTTCTAGCTCTTAATTACATTAAAAATGTAGTGCGAAGAAGTATCAGAATCTGCTACACTGAACAAATCTAAAAGATGTCACTTACTAGTTTAAAAACAATCCTGCCAGCAAGTCTGACAGAGTCTGGAGGAAAATTAGGCTCGATGCTCTTAAGACACCTGTTCTGCTTGTGGTCCAGCCAAGCTTCTTTCTATTGGGATTTTTTAAAAAGGAAGAGAAAGAATAAATGATGTTATTTTACATAACATATATCTTATTTATATCTATATATATGTACACACATATATTTTGCATATATATAGTTACTTATATTTTGATCTGAAAACAAACATGCTCAGCCTCAACATGGGCTGGATCCAGAACCACAGCAGCATCATAGGCATTGAGCCAGGCTGGGAGGAATGGCTGCAGATCTAAAAGTCATCTTCAAAGGACCAGGAAGGGGATCTTCCTTGGGTATCAATATCCACTGCCTCTGGCAGCCTCCAACACAGGCAACCTCAGATGCTGACTGCCAAAGAAACAGCAGCACACAAGCTTTACCAGCATAGTCTAAGACTGCAGCTATAACATGAGTGCTGTGGAGAAGGACAGAATGGGTTATCCGCTCCAAGCAACCCCATCACACCATTCCCTCCTCTAACATAATTAATTGTTTAACTGTTACTGGGGACACTGGAGCTACAGCAGTGCAGGTTCAGGACACAACAGTATCACCATTATGCTACCACAGAATTTAACTTTGCCTTTAAGAAAACCTAAGAGAAACACAAACAAAAACCTGTAACGTCAAGTTCCCAGTTCAGTTCTTCGCCAATACAAAGCTTACTTCAGTCTTCTTCATGCTACTGCCCAACAACATTGTACCATACTTCTTCAAACACTGTATCTGACATCTTTAATGCATAAAGGGAACATGTAGAGAAAGAACAAAAACTGCACAGAAACCCAGAATACCTTCATTTTTTGTCCCATGTTCCTGCTGTACAAATAATTTTCTTTACCTTTATGCAACATGCTATAAATAGCATCAACAGCTTAGTTCCAAACTGGTATCACCATTCCAGCTAGCTGAAATTTTTATTAGACAAATAAATGGGCTCTGAATCTCATTTCATTTTGATAAGAAGAGATGGAGCTGAATACTTCACAAGATTGGAAAGAATTATAAGGGATGCTAAAATTTCCTTTACTATCTTAATTCCGCCAACATACACAATACTCTAGGCAAGCGTTCACTCTGTAATCAACACCACAGAGGACTTCAGAATCTATCTGCTTCACCAAAACACAGCTGCTCTGAAGCAATGGTCAAGTTTTCCACACTCCAAAAACTGTCCCCAGAGATCCCTGAGCTGGTGAGGCATTAATTCTCATGGCTGGGAGGACTGGTGATGATAATTTCACAGTTTAGACCAGGAATGGTTGCTGTAACCAAAATAGAAGATGGAACCAAAAATATTTTAGTTGCATGTACTACCTGAACCTGCAATTTCTGTTTTACAGGTCACTCTTTTTAGAGTAGCAGACAAAGACAAATATTTCCATAGCAGAGAAGACACGGGGTGACAAGGTGAGGGAAAGCTGCTATATATTAAAATATGTCTTTCCCCGCCGTCCTTTCTCCCCCACCCCCCTTATCATCACCCTTATCACTCTTATCGTTGCCCCAAATCAGTGAGGAACAGCAACAAGAATGAGTTTTCAACTAAAGAAACATGTTGGAAGAGACAGTTAATTTCTAATCACTTTTTTTTTCTTTCTGTCTTTATAAGCTGAAAATTCTGGTTATAATTTACAAAAACTCATTAACTCAATACATATTTACTCATTTTATTTACACATTCACAGTGTATGTTTGAATCCACCCAGCTTTTTCAGATACTTTTAAAAAGTAAATTGAAAAAACAGGACACAATAAAAAATTGCTACAATGACAAGAACTCAGAACATCCAAGGGCTTCTGAAGGTGACATTTTCTCATAGATATGCAGTAAGGAAAAAAAATCCAAAACCAGCTTCTGTTATGTAACTGCCACATTAAAAATGATAAAGCGTCTAATGTAAAGAAATTACATGTAGAGCAATAAAAAAGAGGAAATGTCAGTGATACGTGCAAGTGCACATCACACATGTAGACGCTAACATGCTAGTTATAAAGATTACACAGGCTATCACACAATTTCAATTTAAGTGGGGGAATTGTTTCAGATAACTGGGTTTCAGCATCAGTAATATTTATTCTATTTCATTCAGGGGTTGCTTTTTTCCCCCTTTGGTTTACACATAATAAATAAATTGGAGTTTTTATTTCTTTTAGATACATGGGAGATTTGTGATTTCATTTCCTTTGCTCATAACTCTACAAAGGGAAAAAATGACAGCAAGAAGGCATTAATCCAAATACAGTTAGTGTCACATGCTGTCTGACAAATAAAAGTTAAATATCTAGTGCTGAATAGTATTATTCTTGTCTAGAAACAAGGTCATGCTTGTAAACGTCCAGACATCATTCTGTGTAAAATAATTATATTGGCATTTTTATCCCACTTAAACTAAAATTGTTATGTGGAGTAAGCTTTTATCTGTCAAATTTTTTCCCCTACATAAATGTTGCACAGAATTTTAAACATGCTAGAGGTGACATCAAAATGATTAATAGCTCACCCAGCCAATAAAGCCCTAATGAGATGAAATATGCAGCACCACATAGCATCATATGCCACGTTTCTTTGAGATACATTCCTGCATGAGAAGAAGAGTTCAAACCCGTGCCTTCTGTAAAACAGCTCTTCAGCCAAAACCAATGCCAAAAAGGAATTAGTCTGACTCCTCTGCAGGAGCGGTGGAACGGGACTGCCATTTCCCTAGGAGGATCACTTGCCTAGTTCTGATGCCAGCAGGACCGGGGAAGTGATTGTCCCCCTGCACTGGGCACTGGTGAGGCCGCACCTCGAGCGCTGTGTTCAGTTTTAGGCCCCTCACTACAAGAAAGATATTGAGGTGCTGGGGAAGGGCCTGGAGAACAAGTCCTACGTGGAGCAGCTAAGGGAACTGGGGTTGTTTAGTCTGGAGAAAAGGAGGCTGAGAGGAGACCTTAATGCTCTCTACAACTTCCTGAAGGGAGGTTGTAGTGTTGTGGGGGTTGGTCTCTTCTCCCAGGTAACAAGCAATAAAAAGGTAAGAAATGGCCTCAAGTTGCACCAGGGAAGGGTTAGATTGGATATTAGGAAAAACTGTTTCACTGAAAGGGTTGTCAAGCATTGGAACAGGCTGCGCAGGAAGGTGGTAAAGTCACCTTCCCTGGCTGTATTTAAGAGACAGGTAGATGAGGTGCTTAGGGACATGGTTTAAAGGTGGAATTGGTAGTGTTAGGTTTATGGTTGGACTCAGTGATCTTAAAGGTCTTTTCCAGCCACTGTGATTCTGTGATTTGCTTCCTCCCAACCAGCCAGGGAGAGGGGGGAAAGCTCCAAATGCATTAAGTATAATGAAATTCAACAATCTTTCTTCTCACTACCAACACAACAAGGATACAAGTTACAGAACAATATGAAACCACAAAGATTTGTGACTCTGGAGAGACCTACTTTTAAAGTCGGTCTCTAACAATACTTTTTATTAGACTTATATTAGTCCCACAGCTCTCCATGGGAGCTTTTCTTAACTTTGCATATCCTGGCTTTCAGTTAAGGTTTTTATATCACATATCCAGTATGAGCATAAATGCTACAGTGCAGACGTGGTACTATGGCCACCTGGTATGACCACTCTCCCTTCCCCCCAGTGAAGGTCTTCCAACATTACTCTGTTAGAAATGAACACTATCAGAAGAAGGCAAAAAAATGAGTAAACACTGCAGGGCAGTACCCAGCCCTCCTGCTCTGGACTTCACTATGCTTGGTAACGCAGAAAGAATATCCCCCCTTTTATCTTCTCCCAAATCTTTGTCTCTCATTCAAACTCAATGCATCTCAAGTGCAATTCCTCAGGCTTTACCCAAGTGAAAAAGGTCAGAACCCACATGGCTGAGGAGACAGGGCAGCATATAGCTGTTTACTGGTGGCAGACTCAGAGTCTGCCTCCCCTCCCAACCAGCACCACACAAACACCAATGCAACACTGGGTTTCACTGGACAATCCAAGCCCAGGATTACTTCCTGCTGGCACAGGGCACAGGCAAAGACTCCTCACATCTGCCTGCAAGGTCTTGCAAGGTCTGAGCTGTTTTGCCCATGTGCATCCATTCCTGCAAAGACAAATGCTATCCCTGTCTCCCAGTGGTCCCTAATGCTATGAAAGATCCTAAACAAATCTTTATGAAATGAAGGTTTCCCTTGTCTCCTATGCAGAATCAAAAAAACCCCCCCCTTCCTGCCGATTAATGTGCTAACAAAAAGCTGATAAAGACTAGAGCTCATTTAAAAAAAAAAATAATAATTCAAAGTAGAATATTTTTCCATTGGAAGGTTTTGATTTTTTAAAAAGACATAATTTGTAATTTCCAAAGGATCATTCAAAATTTTTTTACAGAATGTCTTTTTTGTTTCTTTGTTTTTAATTAAGCAATTTCAATAATGTTTTATAATGGCACATTCTGAATTCTTTCTGAAATGACTCTCCCATTTGTCAGGGATTATCACCTGTATCATTGGTTTCCAGTCTATGGGATGCACCAAATTAATAAACCTTCCAGGGGAGATCACAGAGTGATTATGAGGAGCAGCATACGTGGTAACTCCATGTCTGGAGTGACACACAGCCAACATAACACTGCTAGAAGACAGTTCTAGGAAATTAGGCATCAACGAGTGGTAAAGGGGCTACAACAGAGAATTGTCAAGGAGGGGTAAAAGTCAGTGAGGTCCAACTCAAAAACCTGTTTAAAAGCAAAAAGTCTACATTCACTTGATCCTGAAATCAGAATTCAGTTGAAAAAGGTCAGCCCAAAGGATCTTTTGTGAAAACTTCCAGTCCCTCATTTCTAATATTTTTTGAAGTAAATTAAAGCACTAAAAGTGAAAGCAAATTGCTTCAACTGGACTGAAAAGAAAAAAAAAAAAAAAAGGAGGGGGGGAATTCTGAAATTTGTCACAATTCACTTGAAATTGAAAAAAAATATTGTCAGTATGGTGATTTCTACAAACTAGAAATTCTAAGTTCCATATAGTTTCGTTCAGGACTCCCGTCTCTGACATTTTAAGTCAAATAAAGATTTCTACAAGATTTTTGCAGTTTTAAAAATGGTTAACATGGCTACATTCTAACACAGAAATCCCTTGCTGCATTTATTTTGAAGTTTCCTTCACAAAGTCCACCTTTATACTAAACCTAGTCCAGCTACTCAGATGAATCCTTTTTTAAGTCAGATTTTCACATAAATTCTGGTTTCTTTTAATGTATTAACCAGCAAACGCCAGAAAACTGACTTTTTAAGCATAAGCAAATAAGTGTAAATTGTAAATCCAACCACATAACTTGCATTTCAAAGTTCTCTGTATTTATAAAACTAAAATAGTCCTGTTCTGCCAATATTCATTTTTTCAAATGTGCAAACTGTAATTTCAATCTATATCCTGCTGTTTATTTTGTTCAGCAGTTAGTTCAATTAGAAGTGCTGAAGCTACAGAGGCTAAGTAGAGCACAAAGCCTTTGGCTTGGCCAAGGAGAGCTTTGCTCACAGCTGCTATAAAACCGGAGCCACACAGTAGTTTAGCTAGCTTATCAAAAGAAATATGAATTAGAGAACAGTCCTCAAAAGCAAACAGATCTAGTTGGTCCCAGTTTTATCTGCATCATCTCTCCTGAGTCATCAATCCCAAGAAACTCACTGTTTTGACTATAAACCAATATTTTTTCAGTTATTCTTAATTGCTATCCAACATCACAGGTTATCAAGTAATATTAATTCAGTATTAATTTATTGATATTAACAGTTCAAGATATTATGTAACAGTAAATACCCAGCATTTTAGGTGTAGATTACTTTTAGCAGCAGTAGCCTGTGTCACTGAAATCAATACCTACAACTATGGACAGCTTCAAGCACACGAACCCAAGAGCTGGAAACACAAAGCAAAGATATCCAAGATGGCTTCAGGCTATTCAATGTGAATCCTTGAAGCAAGTTCACATTAGTTGTTTTCCCCAAGGAGGAAGACCCATTTCCTACCTTCATTGCTACTACACCTAAGCTGGAACAAAGTATTGCGTTACACCTTGCAGATTTGCCAGCACAGTCTCACTTCACATTAGAGACTTGTCAATAGGAGCTTTGACAATTACCCTCCTGGCAGATATTTGTTTTAAACCTACCCTGCAAATACTCATCTTTTATATTCTTCACAGTCATATTTTCCGTATGATCTCCCATAATAAATCTACCTGTGGTATTATTATTGATGATACAGTAAGCAGCTAATGTATGTTGCACACATTTGCCACACTATGAATCAAAATGACATATCTTCCTCCTTTCCCCCTCCATATGTTTTAATACCAAAAAGGAGGGGTTTCTGGCATGTTGAGAACACTGTAGATTATACTGAGGCAGAATTGTTTATAGAAGCACATGATTGAATATCAAGGACTTAAAAGTTTATTTCATATACATTTAATAGAGTATCACTACTAGCCTTTTTTGACCATTAGTTGGTTTTCTTCATTTTTCTCTATTTAGAAAGACAAACAGAAATCACAATGCAAAGCCAAGAGGAATCATTCAAAAATTCAAAGGTTCTATAAGGTGACCCTCATGGTTCGAATCTCAGGTGCCTGGTTCTCTGCTTTGTTAGACCTTACACAGTCACTTACCCTTGCATGTCCACTCAGTACCATAAGCCAAATATAAAAGTTAAGGTTTTAGGTTTTAACACCTTTAAGAGCTGTTTCATAGGATAGAATCACAGGATAATTCAGGTTGGAAGGGATCTCTGGAGATCTCTAGTTGCATGCAGGGTGAGCTCCAGGGTCAGATCCAGCTCAGAGCTTAATCCAGTGGCATTTTGAAACCCTCCAAGCATGCAAATGACACTAACACACTGGTCAGCTTATCCCACCTCTTGGTTGCCCTCAGGGTGAAACAGTTTTTCCTTATATCCCATGTCAACCTTTTCTCTTTAAATTTAAGCCTGTTTTCCCTTGTCCTCCTGCCATGCATTACTGTGAAGACCCTGGCTCCATCTTCTTGATACCTTCCTCAGAGATGCAGTTTTGCCCAAGGCCTTCTCTGCACATTCTGGACCCTTATTTCCTCTTAAAAAAATGGAATATATACTCTGCCATGATAAAAATTACTCTTGAAATACAAATTCTTTTACTGCAAAATTAATTTAGAGCCCTCAGACTATAGCTAGCAAAGCTGAAAAATTATTCCCCCACCTCTAACCAAGCACAGACAAACACCACATGTTTCAGCTTAGTTTTGTCTGTTGCACTGATTATAATGTTATATTTGTAACTGTAAAAATACTCAAATAAAACAAGGCAGTATGTTTACACACTCTGTCCAGAAGTACAGATAAGAAAATGCAGTGTGGAGGTATGAAAATATGCAAAATGCACGGAGACCCTGTAAATAAGTTATTCAAATGCCTGTTTTCTTCAACCCTTTAGAGCCGTTATTTTTCATCTTACCTGACAAGATTTACCACAGTATTTAGCAACCTTGCACTGAGAGCATCTGTGCAGACGTTCACTCCTGTTTAGAAAAAGAAGAAAATAGGTTATAAACACAAATAGAGATTTTATCCTTCTTACATAACTAGCAATTTTCCAATATTCCAAGGCAGGAAAAATAGCTGAAAAACAAGAGTAGTCTGAAATGCACTGTTACACAAGAAGAAATGATGTATGGTTACATTCAAAGCTATATTCACAATCCTTTACTCATGTGATTCAGCACCTCTGGGGTCAATTTGGAACAACAGTAAAGATATTAAATGTTTTGGGCATTTTTTGGTATATAGCTATAACCCCAAGGAGTTTGATTTTGTAGATAACATCATAATCAGAGCTGTGCAATACAGCTAGTTAATCTATTTATTATCTGTCTTAAGTCTTGTATTAAGTACCATTATCTGTCTTAAGCAAGTCTGAGTTTGACATGTCAGCAGAAATTGCTGCCTTAAGAAAATACTTCTGACTGGTGAACAGTGACACCAAAATAAAAATTTATTTAGAAGGAAAAAAAAAAATCTAGTAAAATCTAGAAGGATAACTACCAGACCTATACATCACAATCTAAGGTTAAAAGCACCTCCTGACTCTAACACCATTTCCTGATGCCTTTTTAGTTTACAGTTATATGAGTTAAGAAAACATCGCTGATGTTCTGTAAATTTTTAGATACTTAGGAAATATTAAATGTGAAAGCACACACAGAGTGTGGGAACGCAATGATGGACTCTGCACACGATCAATATGATCAAGCAAGAAGCCATTTATTTGTTCTAATACAGTTATATTTATTGCCCAGATTGATGAAATCAGGCACATCTGTTAATATGTTATTGGCTATTTACTCGTAGCACGAGCTGTTCACGGGCCCTCTTCTGCATAGCGATTGGCTGATAGACTTTGTGTGCATCCTTTATTGTTTGCTTGCCAGGGTACATCTTTTGATACATTTCAAGGCTCCCTCCTCATATCTTGTCAACTCAGCTGCTGACATCCTGGTTTCCATTGTTACTTTTTCATGTCTCCAGACACCTACCCCTCCAGTTCCCACAATCCTCTCAGGGTATGCCAAGATACGTTCCCACAATCCCCACAACAGAGCAAATCTTACATCTCAAATATGCAAGTTCAAGTCAAGAGGTTTACTTCAGATGAGTAGAAACAAGATTTTGATGTTCCCCTCCCCTCTTATTTTCCTGTAGAAAATACTGAACATGTTGCACTATTCTGGTAACACTCTGTGGTTTTCACTTCGATCTCTTACCATGCAAAGTTACTTTCATGCTTGCTATGGGCATTCATTAGGCAGGGAAAACAGTATATATTTTTTCGCTTGTTTAAACTGAAGGCAGGAGACTTACGTTACAGATACAATTAACTGGACTGTATGAACTGTGTGATCCTTATTACTTCCCTTCAGACTTACTCCTGGCCATCCCTCTGACCTTAACCAAGCACACCACCTGACTGGGCACCACTGTTGCCTTGTGAGCTGCATGAGGCTGAACAGAGCTCAGTCACATCCAAGAAACTATCCCCATGAGCTGCTCCTCAGTAGCCCCTTCATCCTTCTGCAAGGCAAGGAAGGAGGTATGTGTCAGTCATGACACTCTACCCCTCAACAGGCAATTTTTGTAATGCAATCTTTGCATTGCTATAGTGCTTAATATTTAGCTGCCTCGAATCTTATTGCATAGATTCAGTCTTCCAATTTAATTGGGAGATAAGTAAGCATCTAACACAGCTCATTTTGAAGTGAAAGTACAAGTTCAAACAATCAGATGAAAGAACTTTCTCTGCAAGATTCCCAGTGTCTGCACATCATTCCTAGGTGTGCTCTTTTCACTCACATGCCCAGCTGATGCGACTAAAGGTGTAATTTCTTTGGTTGACACCAAAAGAAAACTCCTCTGCTGTCATCAGTAATCTAGAAGCTGCATACCATGTAATCAGGCTCCTAGCTCAACTGCTTTGACATGACCTTTCTCCTTTTACTTACACAACTCATTTGTCCACAGATTTTAATTTCTATGGGTGACTTCAAATGGCAGAACACTCTCCAAAGGCCACAGCTGAAAAAGACAGCACCAACAAATGCCCAAAAACCTCAATCTAGAACTTCTGGATAATGAATGTAGCCCACTGATTTCAGCCATGACACCAAAACTACCAAGAGTAGAGTCAGAACACCAGAAGTACTGTGGAGCATCCTCCAGCACAAAACAATCTCTCCTTTCCCTCAAGTCCCACAAGTGGGAAAAGTATTTTGCTAATATATCAAAGTATTGCTATGTCTGAATTATAAAATATAACAGCTTGTGCACTATCTTAAGACTCTTCTAAGCATTTGGGGAGTTTCTATAGCTGCATTGGTCAAAGATTAAGAGAAGCATTATGTACAGATCATTACAATCAAGTAGCAATCTTTTAATTTCTACTGTATAAAAATCACTATTTTGTTGTACAATATTTTGTAGGTATTCCTACTAACTACCAGGAGAAAAATAAATTAGAAATATTTCAGATGTAAGCACAAGTTTTGCTAGTGCTTTCTTCACCTTCCGATCTGCAAAGCCAGTCCTGATGGCTGGCTAGCAACTGTTAGATCCCTATAAACAGAATCTAAAATCTTCTATGTGCACGATAGCTTTTTGATTTTAAGGTGCAATGCCTGAGGACAATTCAGAGTTAGGAACAAGAAGGAAATCTTCATTTTGCCAGCCAGGGAGAGCTGCTTAATTTGCAAGGTTGAGCAATGACATAACTTTAACCAGCCTTCGATAAAAGAGCATGTATTTCTCATTTTAGATTAGAAGCTCATGTCAGAGTAATTTTGGGAAGAAATACATTCAGTGGAATAATTACTGTAGGCAACCAAAAAGAAACAGAAATGCTGTTTGTACCTGCTCATTGATTTGGATATCAGAAGCAGTCCAGGTATAAACATACGCTCATAAACTACACAGACAAATTCTTCCCCACCGAGACAAGTTTTGACATATCTTTTAATACTAAGCAGCATGTTGTATCAAGGACATAAAAGAATCATTTATAAGAAATTCACATATTCTTTCTAGACATTTCACAATTAACAGGATAGATTAAAACTTTTCTGAAGCTAGACCTTTCAAATTATTGAAACAAGACATTACAAGGACTTTAACTTGTTTAGTTATAATTTCATTACTTTTTGAGTCTGCCAGTGAACCATTCACAACATCATAGGTAACATTACCACTGAAAATCTGCTTACTGAACTAGAACAAAAAAAGAAAGCCAAGCACCTAGAGCTTTGGTTTGCTGTTCAGCTTTCCACATACACAGCCACAGCCCTCAAGATCATCACTCTGCAGTGTGTCCCTGTTGTTTCTTTACAGGTCTGTTTTACGTGGCTGTACAGAATCACAAGTCACAAAAGAGCTTTCGGTCTCTGTTTTTCTAGATACCTCCTTTGCATTAAATATTCTATATCCATGCTAGCAGTCTCTATCAAACTTCTCTTCATTGTTATATAGTATTATCTGAATGACTAAGCGCACACCCTACTTCAGAATGACTGAGCAAAACCATTTCAAAGGTAGATTTTTTTTGTTGTTCTAAATGCTATTTAATCAAAACACAGTAATGACTGAGAACTTTGATAACAGAGCATTTATAACTTTAGCCCCATATACCCTAAAGTACCAAAAGTAAAACAGATTCCCAAAGCAGAGCAATTATAACTTTCTGGAGCAAGAATTTAAATGAATGAAAGTCCATAACTATAAGAGACGTCTCTTTACAGATTTCACATTCTTTCAACAGAAGGCTAGATCCAACAACCTTAATATACTGCAAACATACCTTACCTTGGTATACCTCTTGGTATTTTTCCAAGAGACATCAGGATTTACTGGAATCATTGGTGTTTAGTCACCAACACTTACTCATTCTTTCTTTTGTAAAACAATTAGTAGACCTGTCAACACAAAGCACTAAGCTCCTTCAGCATCCACCTCAGTTTCAATACTTTACAGGATTATTTATTTTGTATCCTTTGTCCCCAAGGGTTAACGATGCTGCAGGAACAAATGTATACACACACAAAAATCTAAGGACCATCACTCAAAACTTGGATTTTTGCCAAAGTGACACTACCAGTCAGATTATTTGAATAGGGTGACTCCCTGCTGGCACTATATAATGAATGAAATATTCATTCATCTTGTGGGGTTTCTTTGAATGACAAGCAGACGCAGAATGCCTGTTACAGAACTGAACTGTAAAGCTACTGATGAAATCATTGCTTTTTCTTCCACTCCTCTCCTCCCTGCTAGACTAAAAAAATTCCTTTAGATTTATACCATCTATGAATCTTGCTCCATGACATTTTAAATATAAAACAGCATGACCTAAAACACAATCTGAATATAAAGAATTCAAGAATAAGATTAATGTATTCATATATACAGAATTCATGTATTTCAGAGCATTTTAAAAAGTGAGACAATTTGCCTAGTTTATTCCTGTCCTCAAGTGTTATTAATGCTATAGGTTTTACTGAAACAATTTTAAAGTCGCTGTCAAATACTTCCATGCATTTCTCATTACCTGTAAATACCATTTGGAGATAGTATAAGGTTACTTACAAGGTATCTACTGCATCTCACCTGATGTGCCTAATTTCACAGATGAGAAAATGCACAGAATCTGATGTAATGCATTCAGTAATATTTTAATCTCTGAAAAAGTTTCCACTGCAATAGAAAAGGAAAGATGAAGCAACTGAAAATGAATTATTCGTTTTCCAATACAGCTTCAGCAAGATTTTCCAAACGACCACAACCCCTTATGAAACAGCAAGCACAAGTGAGGATCTCAGCCAGTACTAAAAAAAATACACAAGAATAAAGTAAACAGGGGTTGTCAGTTGTCCTCTAGTGTGCTGTTATGATCAGGTGAAGAATCTTTACCCAGAGGAATTTGGATAATACTAACTCTTTTCATCATTATTGTATACAAAAATCATTTATAGAATAAGCTCTCTTAATGTGTACTGAGAAGGCAAGAAGAAAACCCAAATACACATATGGGTGAGGGAAGTCCTGAGGGATTGATATGGACAGGAGATAAAAAATATATGAAACAGAGAAAAAGCTAATAAGCCTTTTCAACTGGAAATGGCACACACACACTCCCCAGTAAAAATAACTTTTTTTTTATTTTGGCTTTTTAAAAATTCCTTTTTGTTAAAGGTATGAGAAGACCAAAGCACTGTAAGGCGGGGCTGACAATGAGCAGTGAGACATCTGGGTCTATGGAAAGCTGCTCCCAAGTACAAGTGGCAGCACAGGAGACAGTCTGCAAATGCATGGCTAAGATCCTAAGAAGAACATGCCAAGTCTGAACCACAGAGTGAAAAGGTTGATGAGGGTTTGCCTGGACTGTCAGGTCCTATCAGAGCTACACCTGCACTCTCATAATGTACAAAACATGTGCGCTTTTAAAAATATCACAAAATACTTCTGTTTGCTAGGAAAAGTGCTAATATAGTTAAAAAAAAAAAAAAAACAACACAAAAACCACACAACAAAACAAACCAAATACAATTAGACTATTTAATTTGTAATGAAAATGTATGTACATTTCTCTGCTGATTGCAGGCACTTGACTTTCAGCCCTACTCACAAGTGTCAGATATAACAGAACATTTGATTACCAGACTGAGCTCAACACTCCTATGCAGTTTATTCACACTTCTGGTGCTGCCACAGCTTGCAGGACAAAAGGGCAATCTCACACAAATCCCCTACTGCATTTTTGTTGTTGAGATTGTTTTTCAGTTAATAATCCAGCACTATAATACATGTAACAAAAAACAGGCTCTTCCAGATGCATGTCATGTTGAGCTAATTTCCTGAAAAAATTCGTAGACCTTTATAATTCAGTTGAACATGTCAAGTGCACAAAGCCTACTTGGATTTTCTCAAGAGTGTGTGTTTCAGACCTGTCACAAAGTGAAAGCAATCAATACCCACAATAAGCAAACATGTCATTCATCATTTTACTAATATGTTTCTGTCTTCTCATAATAAAAAGAAAGATGCAAATAACAAACAGCCGTTTTAAATTTGGCAGATCTGAGAGCAGAGGGGTTATATTAACTGCAATTGTGACTTTCTTTCCTCACCTCTCTCCCAGCAAAAGAATAATGCAGAGTAGCAGCACAGTTGATCCCACTGCTGACCCACACGGGCACCAGGCACTGCAGGTGGGGGGCATCTCCAGCATACCAAAAGCCACAGCACAGCTCTGGAGACAAAGGCAAAGGGTGCTGAGGGCCAGGCGGCAACAACCCCAGGGTGTATGTCTCTGCAACATCCCAAATCGAAGCTCTTGGCAAACAACAACCCTCCACAGCCAGTGAGTCATGCCCACAACAGGGGTTCCCAGCCCTCTAGTGCTCTGGGTGCTGATCTGGGGCAGCTTGACAGGCTCAGGGCTTCTTCCCTTCTCCCCTGCCAGGGTCCTGGACCCGCTCTTACAATTGCCAGTCAGCTGGCGGAGGAGAAGCCATCCTCCATGCGCCCCATGCCCACAGTGTCTGAAATAAGGCTGCTGGGTTCTTCTGCCATAGGTTATTCTGTACACTGCTCTCTCCTCCCACGTAACCCATTGGCTCTTGGCAAACAAGAGTGCAATGGGCAAGAAGCCTTTGAAATTTATGTCCCTAAAAGTCATGCACAAATCTCCCATATTCTCCACCTGCACACTTCATTGTGTTGAATAAGTATATTAATTAATCTTTTTTAACCTAACAGCAGCATTGGGGAGGAGTAGTTTTCTGAGAAGTAGCAAGAATTACAAATATTTAGATAAAAGTATAGTAACTACAGCTAGCCATCAATGATCACAGTCACTTATTTAAGCAGGAACTGAGACCTTTTATATAAGAAAACCACATCTATGTTATTTCCAAATATAATGATCAGTACTCTACTCCTGAACATACAACAGAAGTGGTATTGCATTGTCCAGGTTAAAAAAAACAAAAACAAAAACAAAAAAACAGAAAACATGAATAACCAAAGCACCTGGCCTGCAATGAAAGTTTAGTTGAGGCATTTGCACTCCCAAGCACACCACCAAGTAACACAACAAAAATACAGTTTATTCAAGATTACTTCCCATAACTTAAGTCTTTGCTTCTGAAGGCTCAAATGTCAACCTGAATGCCCACATTCACTGCTGTTTTCTGTAATTCTTATTACATCCAGCCATATACTTAACACCTTGAAATATTTCTGGATACATTCTATAAGGAAAAAACATAATTCAAATAGATGAGGGGAGAGAGAGGATCCTTCTGCTTAGAATGGGCATCAGTTCTGTTTAGGTTTTGCAAATACTGTTTTTTTACATACGTACTATCTTCATTTGGTTTTAAAATATACACTGAATAGGTAATGAACATGCTGGGTTCACATTACTTCAGCTGACAGGAGGTTCTGGATGTTATTTTTTGTCTGGTTTTTTGTGTTAGGTATTATCTCCCATAATTTTTTTCCACACCTTGATTTTTTTTCTGACTAATACCTGGTCCAAAAATTGTGAAAAACATTTTCTAAATAAAACCTTGTTGTGGTCTACAGTAATCTCTTCATTCCAGTATCATCTTATCTGACAATTTATGTTGGATTTTTAGCTGCTTCTTTTGAGTGTCACAGGAGTCAGAATCAAGGCTGCAAAAACAGTAAAAGACATCCATAGGGTAGAGCCAGACTTTGTGTTCATGCAATGACAGCATCATGGATAAATTCTGATAAGAAAATGCTTAGTTTTCAAAACTTCTTTGCACTATCTTGAAAAAGACTGGATATTTTAAAATATCCAGTACTCATGGAATGGTGCAAGATTCTTCAATGAAACTGTAAAGTTATCTAGAGGCACGAAGAGATTATTCTCCTTCAATTAAAAAAAAAAAAAAAAACAAAAAAAAAAAAAAAAACAAACAAACAAAACAAAAGAACCTCCCCACATCCATACATTAATTTGCTGAAAATAGAGCCACTAGAAGTGCAATATTTATTCTGATACAACCAAGAACAGAACTATACACCTCTCCATCAAGCTGGTAACTGATAAAAAGCTCCAGATGCAGACTTCAGAACTAATTTCAGCAGTACAAGGCGCTTCTACTGAAAACGTTGTTCAGGAGAAGCACTTGGCACCTCCCAAAGTTAGACAGACTAACTTCAGAATAAAATACCTTTTACATTTATATATGTGTATATATGTACGCACACATAACGTGCATATACACACACACACTTCATCAACATGCACAATGAATAAAACAAATGCTATTACAATAGAAATCAATAGCTGCATGAAAATACTGTAATCATCCTCCCAGCAAAACTCACAGCTATCCCCCACTGAGAGCACTGAAGCAGAAACACAGCAGAATTTGTCTCCGAGAGCACAAGGTAACTACTACAAATTGTCTCCTAAACCTGCTTGCCCTGCAAAGGTATTTTGACACAATTTCCCTCAAATCAAGGCCATCTCCTGTGTTTGCCTGCAGCTGGCACACCAACACACCTCCAGCAATTTCAGGCTTAAACAGACTAATTTCAGTCACACAGTACATTCATTCCACCTTGGTATTTTAATCAAAGAAGAAAGCCAAACACTGAGGAAGATTAAGATTATATTTGACAATATGAAAAGGCCAAATCTATAACTTAAAAACATTCAAAAAAAAGCTACATGTAATATTTTTAAATGCTCATTTCTGGAACATGTGGTTACAATCCAATGAAGCCAAGTATAACAGAACATCTCATCTTTCACTTTGCCCTATAAAAATGATAAATGCATTGTTCATTAATCTGCTGTATGTCCATGTATTTTTTCCTTTGACCCATAAGTCAACATTCCACAAAAAGAAAGTTGTTACTCTAAAATACCATATGCTGTAAATATTTACATCCTGCTAGTATTATCTCCTAGATATATGCATCTAGGATTTTCAGTGAAATATAAGCCTATCTGACCCTCTAGGAGAGAAGTATCTTCAGCAGCTTTTTCTTTCTTAGCTCATTTCTCTTCTTGACCATATTTATATTTTCAGGATACCCATTTTTAGAGGTCCTGCAATACTTATTTACTTGCTTTTCTGCTTCCAAATATGAAAAGTCACACCCAGAAGTCCTTTCATTCTCTAGGGAATACATTTGGAAAATGCTGAACAAAAATAAAATATTTCAGGCAACAAACTTGAAGAGACATAGCAATACAGCTGGGCTCAAAACAAACCATGGTGCATTTTGTCTCATAGATACAGAATTGGGTAAGGATGTATATCAAGTTAACTCCTCGTTTTCAGCTGCTTAGCCCTTATGTTCAGGTCATACCCAAGCTGAGATACAAATGTAGGCAACTGGAACAGGAAAGTCAGTTCTGCTTACTTATGAGCTGAAGAACCCAGAAAACAGGAGTGAAATGCAGGAGAAAATGTATTTCTACCAAATATCAGAGAGGGCTGACAACACAGAGAAACAGATTCACACATACACTGGCACAGAGCCCAGAGAAACAGCTTGTTTCCCCTTTGCTCAGGTGTATTCTGATATTGTGAGATCTTGCAAGATATCCAAAGCATTCTTGTCATGAACTGGATGTTTATAAAACCCTGCTGAAGACTTAGGCATTAGACGACTGTGAAAATGTTCTTGACATCAGTAACTCCACTTCCTGCCTCCAGCCAGCCCTCCAGAGCAAGATGGCTTTCTGCTGTACTTGTTCCTCTTGGGATACACTTTAAATGCATTTAAGTTTCCCTCAGACAAAAGCGTTTCTGATACCGAGTCTAATCTTCACCTCAGAAATGCAGACTATTCCTGACAGTACCACTGCTTACTCTCAGAAGCTATTCTACACAGTTGTGAGGCACTGGAGAAACCTGAGGAAAGATTACTTTTAGCAGATCTACAAACACCTGTAATAAATTTACAAATAGCTGCCTAACCAGTTCTCTCACAGTCTAGCTGGATAGATAGTCTTTTAAATTACTATTAACACACACCTTACAACTTTTTTTAAGCATGTAGTTTTCTCCAGATCTTCTATATATCTATACAGTTCTTTTACATATATTTAAAATTTCACTATCTCCAGCCCTGCAGGTATTTTGGTTTTCTTGTCACTGTTCATTATTTTTTTCCTAATTTTCTCCATGTTTCAACATCTTTCCTGTTTGGGAATCTTTTTCCTCTTTTCTAGATTCCAAAGGTCTTGGCATTTTGGTCGGAAAGGTCTCACTTTGTTCTGCATCAGCCCCAAAAGGTTTTTATCTGCCAATAATTTCTGTCTAAGAACTAAATTAAATGTGGCTTGGAAATAACTGAAAAGAGTGGACTTTTATTTATAAAGCACAGTGACAAATAGCATTATCGCATGATGATTTTTCATTTTACACTCCTTACAGCTATTTGCATTTCACATCAGGGTGATCACATTTAAGCAACTTGATCCGAGAACGTTTTACAAAGTTTCTTCCTATCACGTGCTTAAATAAAATTCGTTATGTCACAACCCTCATTTCTCTCTCTCCAACAGATTCTGGATGCCAACACAAAAGAGATGTCTCCCCTTCTGTCTCCCTCCTTTACAGGTCACTGAAAGGTGCATTTCCTGGGTCCCACTCTAAAGCTTAAATTTGGAGATGTTCACTGGTAAGAATGAAGGTATTTCACATTAGCACTGGGACAGCAATGCTACATACAAATTATTCAGAAAATGGAGAACATATATATATTTAAAATATTTACTACTGACTTTATAATGCAGTTAAAGACAAATTGTTATTTTCATTACAGCTGATTTGCACCATTAGTAATGGAAAGCAAGATCTTCAAGTAGGAGTAATTATATAATAGCTAAAAGTTGAAGTTAAACCTTAAAACTGCCCTAAAGTCCATTTATAATGCCAGACAGATTGAAAGAAATCTTACCATAAAAAATGTAGTCACTAAACTTTTCACATCTCAAACCATAAAGTCCAAGAGCTGAAAGATTAATTGGAGCCTCCATCTTGTTCTTAAAGATCTCTGTAAGGTTCTTCTGCCCTTCAGTTAACCTGTTTGTACTGAAACTCCTGCAAACGTCCCCAAACTCAGCGTCAACCACAGCGGGCAGAGTGCCTATGGGAAGTTGTTTTCAAGGCCTCTGCTAAATATTCCACTGTAATAAGCACAGAAATACCAAATTTAAACTGTGTGGTGATATCTGTTCACTTTCACCCCCACTTTATTTAGAATCAATGCCCCTACAGAAGCAGGACAGGGTCCTGAACCCGTTTCTTGCTCAATACTCTAAGTGATTCACAGCCATTGCGGAGCTGGCTAAGATGCTGCAACTACTGATCTGAGAAAGCCTCTGCAGGACTGGAGCTTTTCCACTTCAAAATAAACAGCCAAAACCGGCCATAAATCAGTTCCACATCACCTAATAGTTACTCTCTGTACTCTGGTGACATCTGAAGGCTAAAAGCGTAACAGATGTTTCTTCAATTTCAAAGATTAGTCATCCAAGTTTCCCTTCTCCATTTAGTAGAGAAGCAAAAAAAGTCAAAAGAAATGCATCTACAGTGACACCTAGATATTTTCGGTAAAAAAAGTAATTATAATTTAACAGCTGAGAGCACTAGGGTTAATTTGCCTCAGTCCACTTCCCATCCATTCCATATATCAATTAGTAAGTAAGCAAAACCTATACACCCTTCATGTTTTCCAAATGTGCTCATTTCCAACAGAAAGGTCTTTAAAAAGAAATTGGCCCAATTCAGAAGTGTATTTTAAAACCCTATGTCATCACCAGCTTCATAAAAAACCTGCCTGCTGAAGGATTAACAGTTTGACCAGGAAGGCATCTAACCCTGGGAGTAACCATGAAAATTTCAGTAGCACTAACTGACACGCTTGAAGATACGCACATGCTCAGATGTGCCTGCAAATGGCTGCTCTCTCTCACAAACTAGTTCTGTTATTAGTACTGCTGCATTTCTAACGGTAGTCAATACCTTCATAAATGATACTTCTTCCAGCCAAGAAAGCATTTGAATTAATTCATGCCTCTAGAAATTACTTGTTATTATAGAGAGGGAGCACAGATAATACTTGCAAAAAAAGTTTTTAATAAATTCTGTTGGAAATGTAAAAAATGGAGAGAAAACATGGGTAGCTTTCAGAATTCAAATAACTCTTGAACTAATTTTGTTCAATCTTAAATTTTTAATAAAAGATTCCATGTATTTTTAAAAGAAGCCTTCTCCATTTCTAGTTCAGTTTATCAAGCAATATAATAATGATGTTGCATTAACATGACAAGTGTCTTTTAAATATCTGAAGCTATTATTTTCATTAACATTAATTTCTTAATTAAGTTATGGGAATTTCAACATACAGTGTGCTTCCTCACATTTCCTCACACTGGTTTCCATTTTTTTTTTCTTACAACAACATTCCATAGCAAATGTTGAGAGAAAGAGGAGCTGCCAAGCCATAAGATCCATCATAAGATAAGAGATTGTCATCTGTTTTTTGCTGACTTGTCCCAATAACAACACATCAGTGCACACATTTCCATTTCAAAAATTGGCACTGCTACTGAAGAAGCTTCAAAGAGGCACAGACACTGAAGAAGGTTTGAACTAATATGGAGAATCACAAATTGATATGGATTGGCTATGGATTTTGCACAATTGTTAAGTTAAAATTGGTTTTTATGTTCCACAAAATACTACTTTTACATCACTATAAGTCTTCAGTTAAATCTTATTTTCTCCATGGCTAAGAAACATGGGCCTTTAATCATCATACTATAGCTTCAGCGACAGGTCATGAGTGAAATCAGATTATTTGTTTCAGTTCCATAACCATGGAATAAGACTCTGCAGAGCACAGTACAAGAAAACGCAGAATATGTTATTCCTTATTTGCAAAAGAAGAAAGTGAAGGTTTATTGTGATAGGCAAATGCTGGGAGATAGCTAGAGTTTTTGTTAATGTCTGTCAGTGCTGATACGGCTTACAGATATCTGTAGAAGTTAAATAATCAAAGGAATGCTGTGCTTTGCAGAATAAAACTAATGCCAGCAGTACACGTTTGAAAAACATGAGCCTCTGGTAATTTATAGTCAACCATGCCCCAAATCAATGAAATGAAAAAGCATGTGAAAAGGAATGATCCATCGCAATCACACTGAAAACTTCACTTTCATTAAGACTGAAAGAAAAAAAAAAAAAAAATCAAGTGTGTGAATATACATGTATATCTTTTTAATCCATATATACAACCTCTCTTAGCTTTCTTATTCTCATTCTTAATTTTTCAACTCATATTTGCTACTTCCTCCTACGTCTCATAAAAACATTACACTCTAATTCACCACCTTTTCTGAATATCCACCACCACCCCTGCAGTAACACAACGAAACTCAGAAGAGGTCTCTCACCAGCTGGGGCATCTGCTCCCTTTGACAGCTCTGCTAGCACACACACAAGTGGCTCGTGCATATCAGAAAGGCTGGTCCAGTGTCAGAATGACCTATGTGAAGCCTACATTTAGGTTATTTTACTGCTTGAATGTTGTTTCCTGTCAAACTTTACATTCAAAGCAGACACTCTGCAGTTACAAATGGAGGGAGGGACAAGAGTTTTCCTACTGTGCACATTTCACTCAAAAATGTTGCAGCACACCAACAACTTTAAGTAGCTCACGTTAAGTCCTCACTGTTGTTACATGACTGCAACAGGTACTAAGTTAAAGCTGACCTGAGTATCCTCATGAAAGTATCAACATGCATTAGTTGTAAATAAGAGGTACAGAGAAAGTAATCCTCTGAAGGCCAGCTGCAAGAACAAGCACCTTGCAGGCTCCAAGGCAAACCCCTGATCTCTGTCATTCTGGTTGCTTAGGCTGTGGAAGAAATACTCACTGAACCTGGTATTATTTAAGGTCTGACCAGAAAAAGCAAACTTGAATTATCAGTATAAACAGTAGAAGATGCAGGCTTAGTTTTGATTTTAGGAGTTTTGTTTCATTTTAATCAAGAGGCTAGCTCCTCTGTTCACTTAAATTGGGGTTATTCTCAGCTAGTAAGCAGATTGAAGCCTCTGATTAATTTCACATAGATCATTAAGACAGCTAAAAGACCCTAAATCATACCTACAATTTACAATGAATGTAAAAACACAACATGAAAAGACTTCACATCTCATTTTGGTGGACTCTTCAAAACCTGAATACATTCTCTGAAAAAGAGATCTGCTACTTCTCAATAAATGCAGCTAAGGGAACACAGCTCTGTGATCTGCAAAAACTAGTTCTACTACTAAAATATTTGTCTGAAGAGAACAAACTTTTGCATTTATAAGTACTGCCTGTGGAGATCATCTCTGCTAATACAAAATAAAAATTATAAAAACATTACAACACAAGAAGGCCAAAAATAATTACAAAAAGGTGAAGAATACCTTTAACTCACCTCAATGCAGCTATCTCTTACCACGGCAAAATTCAGCTTTGGAGGAGATGAGATTTCTTGACAGCCAGCAATTCCAGACCAAGGAACAAAATTCCCATCAGCCGAGGAACCATTCAGATTTCATATCTGAAATCTAAACTCTAGACAATCCATATTGTTTGAGGTTATTTATTAAACTTAAAAGTAAATTATATTTCAGTATTGGCATATAGTGCATTTTTACTGGTATGATAGCTTCCACATTGAACAGATTACGTTTAAAGAACATATGTTTGTTCAGGGCTGTCAATTAGAAAAAATATATATTTCAATTCAACTGTGTTCTTACTTAGAAATAATTCTTGTTTCCTTCTTAAAAGCAGATTGAATTTGCAATCTCCTACTACATAGGTATTTCAGTTCTAAAACAACCTCACTCAGGGGGCTGAGTAGTGACATCCCCTCTTCTGTTCACTAGAGCTACCAAGTCAGGCTAAGTACATCCTGGCTACGTGACAATTAAACAAAATTTTGTTAACTTCACATCAGTAACCCCAGGATTTCATAGAAATTCTTTACAACAGATAAACTTTCACAAAATCTGAAAAGCTTGCATTTATGCTACATATGTATATATGCCAGAAGTTTCTAAACTAAGCCACCTAAAATTGGGAGAGTATACAGAAGACAATGACACAGAATAATTTGCTGATTCAGGACCATGTGTTGACGCTTTGCTAAAATATTTCCAGCATGATACCAGGTCATTGCACTGCTGAAGATGGGGCCTTCTGCGGGAGATAAAAGACCAAGGCTCTGATCACTGGACTCATTTGAAAACAAAACAAAAACCAACTACAAGATTAGATTTTTGTTTGGATTTTTTGTCAAAAAAAACCAAAACAAACAAACAAAAAAAAACCTCAGGCATGATAGGTCAAGCACAGATGGATCAATCCTACACACACAAAAGATTTTTAAATTATTTTTCTGCATTTCTCACCTTAAACTATGAGTTAAGTGAACAGCAGCAGTGTCTCACCCTGTAAGAACAGCAGCAATTCCTTAACCTACCTGACTGGGAAACTGCAAGGTTTGTATGTGTAAAGACTTTTAAAAACATTGAGCAGAAACCCAGATTAGTGCATGTTCGATATTAATCGCTCTTGTAAAACTCATGAACCTTGAAAATGTCTGTGAACATTTTAAGTTAAAATACGGACTGAGCTTCCAAGACTAATTTGTGTTGGCAATGTTCAAGACAGAATTACAAACAGATGTTCTAGGTCTGTCTGAAAAACTAGGAAATTTGGGGATAAAAGTCTTCTGAACAATTAATGATACTGCCAAAATAAATAAATATGCAGTCATCTGCTAAAACTAAATATATATAAACACATAACCCCAAACCAAAGTATATATTCTATGAAAATACCAAACAGATTAGCATAAGCTAGGCAGTGCCAAGACAGCTGTTTTAGGACACTAAAAGAACATGCTACAACTGTCTTTTAGAGTGAAAATATGATATACTTAATAGTACCACCACATATTAAAAAAAAAAAAAATACATGTGGGGAAAAAAAGAACCACTGAGACTTGAACTCTGTAAAATACTTAAGAATTAAGGACTCTCAAGATCAGACCTTTAGCTAAGGATAAAAACAGATAACATTACCAATTTATTAACACTTTTACATAGCTTTAGAGAGTGCTTTTATTTTCACAGGGGCACTGACTTTGAAAGGAAAATTAGATTTAAAAAATAAAATAAAAGAGGAAGTGCAAATATTTTAGAATGCTGGCAAGAAAAAATGAATCCTAAATGCAGTATATCATTACCTTTAATTTGTGAAGTATTAAAACAATGTTAAGTGTATCCTAAACCAATTGCAAATAGACAAATTGGCAGGATAAAGTGTCCTACCATCCTCTAATGCTTACAATGTTTAACTGGAATTCTTATAAAGACATAAAACAAAAAAATCAATTTCTGTAGTGGATTCATGTGTTTTAACATATGAGTAACTCATTCTTGGATCTCTTCTACTCTTACAATTTGCTCATTCTGTGTAATTACTAAGAAATACCATAACTCTCATAGCTGTGACTTGAAGAAAACAGTTAAGTTCCCAAACACTTATTTGATTTAGACTTAAAACTGTTCAAGCACATTTTCTAAAATGACTAAAAATCTGTTTATGAAAGCACAGTTAGGGTGGATACATCAAAAACATTTACACATTAGCATTTTCTAGTGGCAAACATGTTTGTTGGATGAGTGGACAGCTGCAGGTAAAAATATTGCATAAAGGCAACTGTGTAAATGAAACAAGGAAAACCACAGATTTCTGTGAACAAGAACTTGTGTTTTCTCCAGTGCTGAATTCTGAGTCCAGAAGACAAAACTTACATAGTAAAGCACCATTACCTTGCTCGGCAATGAGCTTCTCTTGTATCACTGAAGTCTTTGACAAAGTTTTCACCAACTACAGCAGTGCAGGATGAAGGCAGTACTAGAAAAACAAGTTACATGATTGGGGCAGTTTCTTTCAGCAAGGATTGCTTTCCTCTGACCAGTGAAAACGTAAATTAGCATTGACACCAAAATCATCATTTCTAGGTTCTAGGTCAGACTAGAGTAGATCAACTGTGCACTAACACACTGCAAAAAATACTGTCTGATTACATTAGTTGAGGCAAATGGGAGGCATTTATGAGCCACAGCCCCTTGTGCTATGACCCAACTGAATCCAGCTTGACCAGTAGTCAAGCCAGCAAGTCTAAAGCTTCAGGGAGCTGTGGTACTCTCCAGTCAGTCTTCTGCAGCACTGGAACACATTCAGATCTACATTTCATAACAAAACCAACCCAAAATCTTAATTTGGGAAAAAGGTCTTCTACAAAAACTTCAGCACTAATAGAAAGATGGTTTAGTAATCACTATTCAAAACTAAAACGTCTACACAGTGACAGCCAAGATATAGTCTGTCCTCCAAATTTAAAACTCACTGACATGTTTGTCAGTAACCACTAACGCTACAAGCATGTCTCTGATTTGGGAAAACAAAGGAAAAGAGAAAAAACAGGTATAGATTAGACTAGCCTAAGAAGGAAAGCTTTCTGAAGATTTAAAATTCAAATTAACAGACAAGTTTTGTGGGGACCATTCTCGGGACCCCTTGTAACTCCAAGGAGAAAGCAGCGTGCAGCTGGGGGAAGATGCTTGCACCGCAAGGGGATCACAGAACCATAAAACCAGTTAAGTGGTGCAAAACCTCCAGAAGTCACCTCGTTCTACCTCCTGTCCAAAGCAGGGATGACTTCAGAGGCTGATCAGGTGTAACACAATCAGATGTTCTCCTTAAATGTAAGTTCCACTGAAAATCCCACAATGCACTCTGCTGGTCTTGCTACACATCCATCCCTCTGTAATGAGTTCAAACCATTAATTTGTACTGGTGAGCAGATACCAACATGAGTGGGGTCACCAATTACTTTCGGTGACATCCAGAAGACACTAACACTGAAACTGCCATCACTGGGGTCCAGCAGCGAGTATAGAGAATCAAGGGTGAGAACAGAGGAACAGAGCAGACCACACTTGTGAGAGATACTGGAAGAGGTCATTAGTTAGCACCAATAAGCGTAGGTCATATACATCACCTGAAAATCCAGTTCTTTCAACCTGTCTAAAGACTCAATAAAGGAACACTGTATCAAGTATACACCACACATTTTCACAGTCTTTTTCCACACAACAAAAGAAAGAAATTTTTGCTAAAAATATTTTTTTTTTTAAAAAAAAGAAGGAGCAGAAGGGAAAATAGCCCTTTATGTATCCACACATTCAAGAATTGTACTGTCAGGGAGGGACAGATAGAAAATGTTGTAACTAACAGCACATATAGCCCTCATTATAAGAAAAAAAAAAAAATCAATGAACATATTTACTCAAAAAATAACTCAGTATCTATATATAGCAGACATTATGTGATTTTTATTTTTTTTATTATATAGCCAGGAAGCTTACTACATTTAAAACACAAAGCCAAAATGCTTGCAATAACCCACTGGCTACAAAAAAAATAATAAATGTTAACAGAAGATCCATTACCTAACACTCCGTAACTAGATAAATACTGTTAAAAAATAAAGTTGCTGTTCATCTGTTGAAACAGTTTATCAAATCCATCTGAAAGAAGATGGGAAGTCCATATCCGATAACCTTGTGGGTTCGTTGCAGAGATTCCTCTATCCATCATGCCAAAAGGAAAGGAAAGGTTATACAGGATAACAGATACAGAATATCCATGATTGACTTCTGTATTTCACTAGACACACAATATCTTCCAATGTTCACTGAGCTGTTAAAAAGTTTGTATCAATCAATGCTTTCTTCATATTCCAAGATACAAAACTATGAAGACAAATTACACCAATCCTTAATACAGTACATAATGCTAAGGCAGGATCTGTTTACAATAACAAGCAGAGGGCAAGCATACCCTTAACTGCAGAGACTCAAATGTCAGTGACAGCTGAAATACAAGATGCAAACTCAAAACCTACATTCTCACATTAAAAGTTATGTTTTCCAATATTATATTTGCAATCATGCAAGACAGCTTTCTGCCCAAATCCTCCTCCCCTGCTCACAATGAGACAGGGGGGAAATTCTTTATTTTCTCCCCTGCAGCTGATCACTTGCAGGTTTGATTCATCTAGAGGTCAGGGTTTCCACACACTGTGCAAATGAACCTCTAAACAAACTAGTATAAATTAATTTTACTTATTTCATTGTTTTGAGTTCCATGCAACTGGTTATTTTCCACAAACTTGGAAGAGGCATTGGATAAGTGTCATGAATTCTTGAAATCTTTTAAGTACTGTGGCACTGGTGTCAATTCTGAACTCACATCAACAGTAGAAGTTTAACTTTTATTTGTTTGGACAGCAACAAAACAATTAAAGAAGAAACAAGGTAAAAATGACAAGCAGACTGCAAGGAATGAGGCAAAGCAGACAGCAAAATCATGCAACTTTTGAAAAAACAAGCTCAAAAGAGCCCAGGGTACAGTAATTTAGGCAAAGAGTCACAGCAGTCGGTCACATGCCCTGACAGCAGGTCAGCACTTGCAGAGAAAGGAGACCTGGACAGACCTGGCGCAACAGCACCTGTAGCCTCTGCCCTTCCACCACTGTTCAGTGTGCAAACACCAGGAGAAATGCATGCGGCAGCACACGTGGACACACACACCCTGCTCGCCCAGGCCGTGGTGCCTCCCCCATTTCCACAGGAGCCCTTCAAATTTCTCGTGCAACCACTGCTGCTGGGAAACCCTTTTATGTGCCTGAGGCTTCAGTAAGCTCAAACACCAACAGTATCACCAAGTCCTGCCAGTGGCACTGGCGTTATGGAGAAGGCAGCTAGACTAAATTTAGTGCTACACAGGGAATCTCTTTAAAGTAAGACAAATGTAGCTAACCCGTGAAGATCTGAAACTTAATGGAAGATGAACTCTAGAATAAACGTTCACAAGTCACAGCAGTAAAGCAGACTCACTGATAGTCTTTTTAGGCATTTTATCTCATCTCATTTGTACTTTAATAAAATTTGGCAAGAAAATCTTCCAGGAAAATGACAGTTGAGCTGTGCTTGCCTGCCCCACAGGAGCCACACAAAGACCGATGCTCCCACTAATGTATATAAATGACTGCCTGAAGGTTGCACAGATGCTTCACTGTGCATCTGCATTGATGATGTGGTCATTTTGCAAAGCCCTTTCCCAATCTGTTACAGAATACCTGTTTCTAGTTTCCTGACTTGGCGAATAAGCTTCACCATCAAATGGCTTACTGATAATTGCCTCATGTCCAATCTGTTATGAATAAAATGCATAATACTCCTGCCTCACTTTGAGGAACAGTTGCACATAAAGCAGTTGGAGAACTGACAGTAGCATTTAGGTAGATGATAAACAAGTCAATTTAATACACTTTAGAGCTTGCACTTCGGTTCTTCTATGCAAGTCATGTGGCTTTTAACAGCTGATAAATATTCCCCTCCAACATGGCTCCAACCATACTGCCTGTGAGCACTAATTATGGAGTAATCAATGTTAGCCCATACTCCTTGCTAAATGGTTTACAAAGAATGAATAATAAAAGCCTATTGCAAATGGAAACAGATTACCTTATTATCATAGATTCCGAGTCTGTGTTCAACCATTTGCTATAAAAGATAATAAGAATCAATCCACAGTAAAATTTCTTTGCTCTCTCTAGTTAGATAGAAGAGAGAACTGGGCATTTATTGCTTATGCATGCAGTGTTGAATGCAAGAGTTGTCAAAGATAACCTTGATCTAGCTGCCAGATGACTTAAAGACAATTTAAAATTTAAGATCACAGGGACAGAGAATTGTAGCTCATATCACTGCTGTTTCCACGTTATTCTATTTGCATACAATGGTTTACCATAACCCAAGAGCAAAAAACATCCCCTGTAACACACAAAGCTGCAACAATACAGAAGAACATTACAGTAAACCATAGTGCCAACCATGTCCAGGCAAGTATTCAATATTTTGGTTTTTAAAGCACTTTTTTGCTTAGTCTCAAAATCATAAAAGCTGTTAAAAATATACCAGATGCCATAAGCAGCAGATAAAAAATTTATATAGTTTTACTGGAAGAAAAAGGAAAATTATAATTTTTAAAACTACTTTAAAATACAGTACTACTGGAAAACACTAGAGGTGTGTTACACTTATGTGTATTCTGAAGGTGGAAAATGGTATTTATGATGGCAGAATTCAGTCCTATGACTACACTCACATTACTGAATAATCTTTCCTCGTTTGCCTCTCTGCTTTTTTAAAATCATCATTACAACTCTCCTACTTTCATACACTCAGGAGCTTCTGAAAACAAAAATCCATTCACAATTAACATTTTTCAGAATATTTAATCATTAACAATGAATTAACTTTAACAAAAAACAACAACACAGAGACTCTTCTTTGAACAACCCTGGTAGATACAAATTGACTTTTACTGCTTCCTACGCTGCTCATTTCCATGCTGTGATCGTTATCGAACATGGCAATACCATTTAAGTAGCACTGAGTATCAAAAAGCTTTAAGGGAGGTGTCCCACAGCAAGTCAGTGCAAAGGAGACCGATGTGCAGGGGCATCAGCTTGCACAGAGGTTACAGGTCAGAGCTATGGGTGTCTCTGTAATGAAGGTGATGGGCACAGAGAAAGGAAAGAGAAAGGGGCGAGAGCAACACCAGCCTGGTACAGGAAAATACTGTCAGCCCTGCTGTGTTCACCCAATGAACAAGCAGGTCTCAGGAAGAAGCACTGAACTCCACCAGAGTGGTTTTGAAAGGGTGGCAAGCTTTTTATTCTGCCCACAGTTCTGACAACATTCTCGTCTGTCTGTCTCTGCACTCACACACACCTCAGTGCTTGCAGGCAAGGTCCTCCTCGGGGGCAGAATTTGGAAGCACTGCTCCCGGCTGGGAGG
This sequence comes from Antrostomus carolinensis, assembly GCF_000700745.2. Classification (NCBI taxonomy): domain Eukaryota; kingdom Metazoa; phylum Chordata; class Aves; order Caprimulgiformes; family Caprimulgidae; genus Antrostomus; species Antrostomus carolinensis. The sequence continues at coordinate 18,598 of NW_010318319.1, read as the reverse complement.
GGGAGGGTTCATCTGCCTTAACCATGAAACAGGTTGTCCTGACAGTCTATTTTTATTCTGCAGAGGTTTGGTTTCACTTTTATCATCTTTGATTTTTTTTTTCTTGTACAGTTTCTTTCAAATGTGTGTGTAGATTTGGATTTCACAGAAGCTGATGATGAGTCAACAACTGCAAGTGACAAAGCCCAAACTTCTGTCAGAAAAAAAAAAATGTTGATAACATGACTATCTTGTAGAGGATAGGAATTATTTGCAACTAAACTGAGTTTTGAATGCAACTAAATTAAGTACCCAGCTGATCTATAAAAACCATTTCAGACTAATTACACTCCTACTCCAAAAAGGAGATAAAATGATTATTTAAACATATATCCAGATGTGGAAGTGATTTAAGTTACTTTGTGTCACTGAATATTTTTTAATATTTAATATTTTAACATATGGTCATACCAGAATCTCTCAATACTCACCACTCAACCATTCTTGGCCAGAAATACTTTATACATGCAAAAGCTATAAAACCAATTTAAAAAGCAATCCACTAAAACTTCAATTGAAAATGGTGCACAATTTTTAGTTTTCCTGCCTATTTGGCCATCTAAACACAAGACAGACAGAACAACATTGGTTCAAAACAGAAACACTGAATAAGACACGTCATCATCACACTTGTAAATTTAAAGTGAATGGGTTCAACATGAGTTGCACCGTTACATGTTATATACCCATTTTCCTATAAGGATTGCTACTACAGTAATGTTTTAGTCATGAAAGTATTATCTTTTGTGAATATTAATTGTAGGCATAAATAGTTAAGGCAAATAGCCCCAAAAGAAATTGGCACCATTTTTTTAACCCTTTAAAAAATTTTCAAGGGATATCACTTAAAGCTGTGCCTGTTGATTATAACCTGAATTTTTTTTTCCTCTGTTTACCAAAAATGGGTCAGCCGTAGCATAATTTTTGTTCAAAAATAAAACACACCCACCAAGATGTGAACATGTATGTTCTATTTCTTCTCAAAGATTTTTCCTCCTTTTTTTAGGGGCCATATGGCAGCAGCGCAGCCAATCAATTAAACCAAAGATTTAAAATGACATTTGGCAAACAAATAACTATTGTCTTTTATAAAACAGTGATAATATTAAGAACAAACACACTGACTACGAACTACACGTGAGAAAGCAAAAGTAAAGTTTCTGATAATTTATACCTTACTAGCTTTTTGGAAGAACTACCTGTGAACTTAAAATCACCTTGAAGTTTATAAATGCCTTGTAAGATCGTTTTTACTATCAAACCTATCTAGTAAGGGCAAAGTGCACGGTGACCACTGTCAAATGAATTGTTCAATCAAGAATCAGTAAGTAAAAGGCATTAGCTCTGTTATGCTCCATTGCATACAGTTACATCTCTGATAACTGCCCCGTGGGAGTTTATGGATCCTACATGACCTCTGTCAAAACTCAATTGACTTCTTCAGTGCAAATTCTATTACAATTGGTCCCTGCATCACTGCCCACAATAATCAGGAGCAGGGAGCCTGATTTATATATAAGCATTTTGTTTTAGTCTAACTCAATAGAATATAAAATAGATGAGGTTATGAGATAGCTGTTTAAAAAAAAACCCAGTTGACTGCATCCCATTCTATGCCACAAATGAGAAAAGAAATTTAAAATATCTAATTTTAAAAACTGAAAATGCTTCAGGAATAAGACAGAGGGGAAAGGAAAGAGTTTTGTAAAAATACTGGCTTTTTGAAAAGTACTGGGATCCACAAAAATAAAAAACAAAAACACAAAAAACCAACTAATATAGCATGCAAATGTAATTTTCCAAATGTTCTGAAGTTTACCCACAGCACGAAATATTACTTTTACAGAACTCAAAAGTTTCTAATAGTAACACTGATGAATTTATTGAGAAAGGATATGCTATTTACTAGCGAGTTTAAAGATCTGGGTTAATGCTTTTTCAGAGACTTGGAAACTCCAAACAAAGAGCCCATAATTCTTCCTTCATCTTCTTAAAGTTATTGACATTCCTCAGGTATTTAGCACTGTTTAACTATTCAGCTTATAATTTTAAGAAATTAAAACTGACCAACAACCTAAAATCTTCATAAGACATCTCATAACATAGAACACTGGTACAACAAAAGCATTAATTGAACTTTAGATATTTGTTTTCCATTATCATCATTTTACTCCTGAATTTCTACAGTTTAGATCCTCCTACAAAGAAGGATCCAAGTAGCTTTATGCATAGAAACTACTTTCATAATTATGAACTGTAATAATTATGAAAGTTTGAATAAAATCTGCTGGAAATAATTATCAAATTATAAGCAAGTAGTACACACAGAAAAGAAACGGATAAGTTTATTTAGCCAAATACCATATTTGTGACACATAGGTCACTGAAAGCAAGAAACACATTGGCTATCAATTTTTTCATGGAAATAAGAGTAACTGAAAGTAACTGAAAATAACTTGTTACCATAGTAAAAGTTCAGGAGGTTACGATGAAGATTATAGAAGTCAGGATGAGCCCATGCGCAGGAATGTTGACGCTTACAGAAAACAGAAGGGCAATATAACACAAAGTGCAAGAGAAGCAGACTACAATAAAACCAAAACCATTGAACCTTTGCTAGCTTAAATGCACTTTGGAAACTATTTGAAAGCCATGCAAAGATATTCAGATTTTAAAGAGTAAGATACTTTAAAGACGCAAACTAGATACCAACAGAGAAGCTCTGGAGGAGTTAAGCAGCCAATGCAGAAGCTGAAGGGAACACTTTGAAAAGTCCCAGTCACAGGAACGATGTACTTACAATGTACAGGGCTTAGAAAACCTGCAAATGCAGCTGAACTGACACTGAGAACACAGCCTTACATAGGCCGACTTCACTATCCTGACAGCAGAACCCCTCTGCTGGTTTGTTTTAAACAGATAAATCCTTCCAGTATATGCATTAGCTACATCATAACTGTAAACAGAGAGCAAACAATCTCCCTGAGATTATAGAAAAATCCACAGAGTTCATTAACCATGTAATTATCTTTACTGCCATCACCCTGACCACTAAAAGTCAAGATGCGTCCGTCAACCAGGTTTGCTTCACTGCAGCTTTACAAATCCAAAACTCATCTCTCTAAATTAAATAGATCTAAAACTTGCACTAAAGACAAAAAAAGTCCAGTCCAGATAAACAAATGCTGGTTGACAGAAAACCATATATTTACAGTGAGTTTTTCTTTAAGAAGAAACCTTACAGGTTTGTAACCAAAATTTGCAGTACCTATATGAATGTAAGCATACTCAGCTCAAGAATTTGACATTTAGCCTTCCCTCAATGGAGCACAGGTGCTTAACTGCAAACAAGATCTTGTAAGATCTGACTAGATCAGATCAGCTAGTTACTGTCCTTTGGCTACCTACATAGAAAGCGCTCTTCTTAAAATACTTTCTTGTACAACAAACTTGTCTTCCCTTACTCTCTCTCACGGTAAGTGATCTGTACAGGCACTCACATCTCACCCATCCAAGCTACATGCACCATCCACACATGGTCAATCAGACCGTTGGCCAGCATGCCACACCACGCCACCCCACTCAAAGTAAAGCACACGTGTGCCTCCAGGCAAATTTCTCCACCTCATGCTTCATCTCAGCAATTTCAAATTGTGCATCCTAACAGCTCTGTGGGGGACAGAGAGACTTAGCACAACCCAAGCCTGGTAAAATATGCCTACACATGGTATCACTGTATTTGCTTCTGTAAACTTAATTAACAAAGCAGATATTTGTGCTCCAAAATGCAAGCCATATTCTAAGAAGAAAAATACCTAGGAAAAAAAAAAATTCAAAATCTAAATAAAAGTGTAAGGGCCCTAAAGTAAGGAAGGATTTATGAAAGCCCCTATGCTGGCATGATTTTCAGTCCATGTTAAGGTACAGTTGCTAAGACCAATAGCGAGTAAGATTAGAATACGAAAACAAGAAAAAAAATGCATATTTGGACATCTTGAAATTGTTTTAAGTATCATGGATAGACCATTCTTAAAAAATACGTGCAACAAACATCTGTAATACATGGAAAACCAACAAACAAAAAACAAAAAAATCAACTTGGATTTTTATTTCAAATCTGTCTTGCAGATAATATTTATGTGGGCTTATTAATTGCTCTTATAAAACACACTGCTACCAAGTCCGTTGTGCACAAAATATTTCATATATATGCAAAACTTACTACTATAATTAAAATTAAAAAATAAAATAATCTCCTAAAAATAAGCTAAGACCATATGGCAGAAGAACTACCCAGTGTCTATGATCATCATTACAATCTTTAAAAGAATATAGAAATATTTTAGACTGCCTACGAATCTTGGAATTGTATCCATTTACTTGGAAGAGCTTACACAATGACGGTAGTGGTTGCAGGATGCCTAGAAAGAGTCAAAGTTTCTCACTTACAGTCACTACTGTATTTTAAATATTCTAAAGAGTGATTAGAAGTTTAAATCTGCCTTTTAAGGAAAAAAAATCCTACTTCAGTGAAAGAGCTCTAGATATTTCACGTCAATTAGAAATTCAATCATTATGTTATCTTCTCACAAAGATAGTTTTCTTAATGAAAGAAATTAAAAGAATACTCAATCTGAATAAATTTATTGCTCAGGACTAAATACATTAACCAGGGCTTAACTTGAAACAGAATTATCTGGTTTTCCTACTATTTTAAGTACATCTTTGAAAATGTTTCCATTTGTAATAACAGATGGCTTTTCATCAGAAGCCACAGATAAACAGTCTAAAGTCTGTTTTTTCATGCAGAACTATATTTGAAAGAACAGTTGCATAGCAAAAGAAATCCTAATCTTTGGATAGCAAAGTTGGTTTTTGCAAACTGAAGCCATCCTTTCTAAATTAAAAAATACTCATGGAACTCCAAACCTTGTCAGCCACCACTCAGTGGTATCAGGGCCACAGATACCCAACCTGGTGATTAGAACCCTGTGCTAATACAATAGAGACTGCATCATTGTAGGAATACCCAACAAACAGCTTGGCAGATGAATGATAAAAATCCCACAATTTAACAATGAAAAGTGAACCTCCTAACAGCACTAGAAGACTAATTGTGACTTTGAAATAAATGTTATTCTTGGCACAGTACACAATTTTGGACAATTTTCGCTATTTGAAATCTGAGCTTTATTCTACCAAAGCTACCTTCTCCGCCCTCTATCTTTTGCCCCTCCTGGAACCAAATCAATCTAGTTTTCACGTTCGAGATGCATACCATGGGCAGTAACATAAAAGTAATAGGCCTTAAGTTTATTTCTACCAGTTATTTTTATCTTCAGTTTCCAAAGCATCCTGAATTTTGAACAAACTTAAAAATGCACACCTAGATTTGTATGCATTTAAAAGTTATCGCTTATGCTCAGAAGCAGACCTCTAACATAAACACCTAAGTCAAATCTATAAACTAGTAAAGCTTGAAACCTAATCTTTATCTTTTATTGTGTTTGCTAAATAAACATAATATGAAAGAGTAATTGGAAACCACAGTCCAGCTTTTTGTCGCTATTCTGCACCCTGTAGAAACACCTGAGAGCCCTGTTCAGTGCTGTACTGCAGGCACCCACTGAACAGAGAAGCCCTGTCACTGAACCCCTACCAAAACAATACCCTGCTGGTTTCTTGTGAGGAAGCCCACTTAGTCATAACACAACACATGAAAGAAAGAACTCACTCCTCATGTGGTTTTGAAGAAATAAAATTTGTCTCCTCCAGTGGGACAGCAAAATCACTGCATGTGACAGACTATGAATACAGATGACTTGCAGCTATAAACATGTCTGGAAGGGCTCCCTGTAATCTTTGAATAAATTTGCATATATTCCCATTGATTTGGATTGTTCTATAGAAGAGGACAACCATAATATCATCTTGGATAATAATTCTACTAGGTTTAAAATAAGACATGTACGAATTACCACAAAAATTCATATTAAAAAAATGCCATAAAAATTCATAAGTGACTGTTGGGAAAAAAGGATCCATGCAACATCAGATACAGCTAAGGAAGTTGTAAAATAAACACAAATTAACAAACAGACACAGGACAATTTGCACATCATGAAGCCCAGATCCAACATCTAACTGGAGTAAACTCCAAGGTTTATACTCTAATTTAAGAAGAAACAAAGCAGGGTTTGCTGTGGTTTTTGTTTAGTATTAGCTACACATGCAGTTTCTGGATAAAAGGGGAAAGGTTTGGGCTTTTAACCACACTATGCCTGAGGGGAACAGGCAGTAGAATGAGCAGAACAAAGCCATCAATCTCACCCTGCCTTTTGGGCACCAGCTGCTGCTGGGCTGCAGAGCCGCAGCCGCAATGCATATCCTGGTTCTTTAGCGCTAGTTAGTTACAACCCAATCAACACAAAAGGCTTCCTTAGACCTCCCTGCAACCATTTCCTTTGTGCCATTCTGCATTAATCTGCTGTAATGCATTTTTTCCCAGTGATATTCTTGAACGTCACTTGAAACTCCCTGATATTTCAGGATACTGCAGCCAGGCTGTTCTGAGGGGAACAGGTTGGTACACACAGTCTACCTTCACTTCATTGACTGCTCTGGTTCCCAAACATTTGTGGATGTGATTACAGGCAACTAGAAATCAGTGCAGTGAACCAAGACAGATGCAATGCTCACACTGTTCTTCTGAAAGACAAGCAGCAGAATTAGCCTTCCCCTGTCAGTCGCCCAATCCTAAAATAACACAGCAGGGTGGAACAGCACACAGCTGAATTGTATGCTGCAGTCCTGCAACTTCCAGTTAAGGTGTTACTGGGGTGGGGAGGGGAGCTCTGTGCATCTCTAAGGCACACCTTCAAAGGACACAGGGAACAGGACACATAGTACAGCAAGAGGTCAGCAATGTATTCTAACTTTTTGGTTTGGGGGGAAGGGGGGGCTTGGTGGTTTTGTTGGGCTTTTGTTGTTGTTTTTGTTTTTTAAACAGAAGATTATCTGGGGTGCCACTAGGCAGCATGTTAGAGGGGACATTCTGACAGCTCCACGTAGGGTAGCATCCCATTGCTTACTAAAATCGGTCCATTCTCTTGGTAATCAGAAACAAGCTCACCTGCCCTCTGTGGAGACAAATACTGACAGCACTACCCATCACATGGTGCCCTTAGCTTTCAGTTCTTGAGCTCACCCTTTTGCAGACCCCTGCCCCACAAAAAAACAAATATTATCTTAATAAGCCAGACACGTCCCCTTTCAAAAACATATTTCATTTTGCTCACAAACAAGATTGCTTTTGCATTATTTTAACCTGGTTTCTCCCACACTTAGAGAATGCCATTAGTAAGAGCTGAGTAATATTCTCCCCCTTATTTTACTAGTCAGCAACACATGTCCCTCACCAGAATTATTACTGGTTTTTTGTTGTTTAGTTTTTCAGCAGAATAGGATTTGTTTCTTGTTACCACAGAACAGCTGAAGAATACATGATGTCAACTCTTCTCTTGTTTTATGATGCAAACCAGTCTGAGGAAAATGTCACTGCAAGATTAAAAATAGTCCTGAATTGCAAAACTAAAACTAAATAAAAGCTGTGTCCCTCTCTATGTCATACTACAATTTTTTTTTTTTTCATCTGGTACGTATGACAATCATGAAGAAAGAACATCTTTTAACTAGAAATGACAGTAAATTGATTCTGGCAGAAGTTAAGACAGCAGAAAGAAAAACAGCTGGGAAAGTCTTTTTTAATCAAATAAATCTGTCCTCCTGCGAGTGTGTGTCACATGATCAGATAACTGTTCCACTATATTCTGTATGCTTTAAATTAATTCTAAGCCACCAAAACCATTTCATAGAAAATTCTATGATCACAGAAATGACCATATACAGAGAAATGATGTAAAACATACTCAGTTATTCATAGCCACTGCAGCTAATACATATAGATTTTGTGCACAGCCTGTTACAACTGAACGTTGAAGACTACAATACCACCTAATATTTTCATAATAAAATCCACAATGTAGACTTTTTTTTTTCAGGTCACAGGTACACTTGTTAATCCATATAACAACAGCATAAGTACATTTTATATTCTGCACTATATATTCAAAATGGAGGGGTTTTTTTAAAGCAGAATCTGCACAGCTTTTTCAGAGCTTGACTCAACCTTCATGTTTTCAGTTCTTCATAGTAATTTTGTTTCTCATTAGCAATTTCATTTCTTGGCTGGCAGAGTAATCATCAAATGCATCAAGCATCAATAGCCAGACCAAGCAAATAATTATTTCTGAGACACATACAGAGCTTTAGATTATAGCTAGCATCTATAGAAGTAGTTTTAAACACTTCAGCACTATAAATAAGAGACTGGTTCCCAATTTAAGACCTCTAAAATTGTGCATCTTCTAGCCACATAGTGGCCCATATTCATTGTTCATATTCTGTTAGACAACTCCCAATAAAACAGATCTATCATTTGAAGGTAACTTTGCATTTCAACATTGAATACACTTTCTCATCTGCCAGAAAGATAACCATGAACACTGAGGGTATGTTTATATCCGGGGGAGAACCTGCACATTAAAGCCAGTGAGTGCCTGAACACAAGGAACCAACCCTGGCTTACACAATCAGTGTGACTGGACTCCCTCCTCATCTTTCTGTTTTGAAATTTCTGTTGCTTCCCCAGTTGGGTTGAACTGTTGAGTAACCCTCCAGAGATAACCTCCAAAAAAATGTCAGTCATCCAGTAGGATGAGATCAATCATGTGGACAAAACAAAGAGAATTAAATACAACTGCATCAACAGTAACAAAGATAACTTACCAAAATCTTAATTTCCTATTAGGAAAAAAAAAAAAGGGGGGAGGAGAGGAGACATATGAAGATATAAATAAATAATATCTTCTATTACTGAAAACCTCTCACTATTTGGCTATTTAATATACAAACAGTCAGAGAAACAGTCTAATGTCTTTTGGTACCAAGAGTGATCCACATTTTGTATCACAAAATGTTATACAGAATAGTTCACAAAAGCAGGAAAAAACCCCAAGCAGACCTTCCTTGTATATACACTGTACATAAACCAGGTTTTAAAATTAAAACTTGATTTTCTAAACACAGAAATCCAAATCCAGAGCCCAAGTTTTAACCAGAATTAACTTAAGCAAATGAATTGTTTAATAATCCTACAGTCCTGAAAAATGCTGCAGGCATACTGTTTCAGGTCTTCTGCAAATAACAGATGATGAATTTATGAGGGAAAAGCAAAAAGTTAAAGGGGTTAAATAAAAATGCAATACCAAAATATATGGAGATCTAAAGGAGTTCTTTTGCTTGTGCCAGGCATGTGAAACACACATTTCACTAGTGCTGCAACAGATGTTTCAAGTTCTCATGTACTCTTGAAGCATAATTCTCTAATTCACCACAGCATCTTATGGAAATTAAATAGCAAGAGTAAGCATTCATTTCCCAAAACTTGAGTTCAAATCCTGATTAGGTCACAAATGAAGCTAAACAGTTCAATCCTACAAAATGATGCATTTCCTGCACCTTACGTCCAATGTCTATTCACTTCAACAGGAGTGGATCTACCTACACACCTCCTGAGGTCAGACCTTGTGTTCCCAGGGAAAAGGAGAGCTACAAACTTAACTCTCACCGAAATATATGTTTGCAACTGCAAAAAACATCTCTAAAATAGAATATAACTTCAAATTTCAGATTAGCTGAGGCACATGGAAGACATCAATCAAGATTACTGTTGTAGAGCACAAGCTTCTATGCTCTTGGAAAGAGAAACACAACTGCACTTTGACTGCCTAAAAACAAAATCAAAGTATCATCAAGCTGTAGTTAATTTAATTTTGTTAGTTTTCACTTGCCTTTCTTGCTGCTGGCCATTTTGCAAGAGGTAGATAGACTTCATTTATTATTTCACCTTTTTTTTTTTTAACTTATTTATCTATATACACACAGAGAGAGAAATTCAACAGTCATCAAGAAAGATGGAGTTGCCTAATTCTTAGATCCTACAGCCCTAAATAACAGATCAGTCACCAGCGTAACTGAGGGAAAAAAAAATCCCACAGAATTATTGAAACAAATAATCTTATTCTTATCTAGAGAAAATGTAATTGAGATAAGAGATTAATGCATTTGCAATTAGGAAAACATTAGGCTTTATATCAAGAGCAGCACTACCATAACTAACAGCTTTTTCTTAAACCCTCATAGTGCCTAAAGATCTGCCTACTAATGGGACAGGTCGCTTTACTATACACATATCCCATATGTAGCAACAACACACTGACACTTGCGGAACGCTTTTCTCTTCCCAAACACAATCCATTTGCAGTCTGCATTTCCAATATGAGTAAAAACCACAAATGTAAATATTCAGTTTTCCCCATACAAACTGAAAGAGGTGACTTCCACATCACTAATTCCTACAGATTAGATTCATTCACACTTCTAAACCACAAATTAAGCAAAATTAAACCTGGTGGTGTCCATGTGACTTTCTCAGCAGAAAAATGAGAACTACATAAGAGAGTGGCTTTGATCAATTTGCCATTCATATCCTTGAGAGTTAGTTTCCAATTCATTATGCATGTTTACAACATGTTGTTACATCCAACCTAAATACCGTTTCTGTGTCTGGCATTGATCTTTTCAAAGAGCATCTTTTCAGTGAAGCTGAGCATGCAATTAAAAAACCTGAACACACTACTAAGCCTTTTTAGACCCATTAACTTTTTTAACATTGAGTATTTAAAGTGCATTTAGGGGAAAAGTAAGACAAGTAAAACGGAAAATTGTTGCTTAGGAAAAAAAAAAAAAAAAGGGCAGACAGAATAGTGGTTTTGTCTGACATAGAAAAGTATTTTTTTTTTCCTGGGTAATTCTTGGTTTAGGTTAATTCTAGAAACAAACCAAAATTATTATAAGTCATGCTTTCTCCAGACATATTGACTTAAAAAAACCCAACACACTAGCTAGGCATTTTCTTGCTTACATAAGCAATTATGCCTTTCATCAAGGCTTTTTTTATTTTACATTTCAACTTCATTTCCAGTTATAAACACAAATATTTCACCTTATTTGCACTTTTCTTATTTTAGTCATGTTAAGTTTTTGTTGACTATATTCACAGGTTAAAAAAAGTCAAGCAAACAAAACACACCAAAAAACCCCACAACCTTTCTACACACATAAAACATTTAAGCACTGGGGAAAAAAAACCCATACAAAAAAGCCAATCTTGAAATAAAAGTATGACTCTTCCTACCCTCACACCAGCGTATGAATTGGAAGACTATATTTCATGTGGTGAAATGTCTTTGTTCCTTCCACTAATCTAATGTAGTTTCAGATGAGCATATTGTAAAGCAGTACACAAGAGAACATTTTTAATTGTGTCGATCACAATCGTCCATCTACTTCCTCTACAAACCACAAGTGATCCTCTCAGATGATTGTTCCCTGGGCTGCTGCTACCCATGTTCACCAGGAACAGCTTCTCCTCACTACAGCAACATGGCCTAGAAAAATTCTTCATCTATTGGGAAACAGCTTTGTCTACATGAAAAAACCAGGACACATCAGTGCTCCCTAAGGAAAGTCTTCAGCCCTGGAGTGCACCAAAAAAACAAGTCCCAGAGGGTCTTTGTCATGGGTAAAGCCCCAGCAGCTGTTGCAGGGTACAAGTGCTGAGAAGGAACCACAGCTCCTGAAGAGGATGCTCAGGGTCAGGCTTTGCGTGTAGCATGTAAACCAGAAACAAAGCATGGAGCACCTGACCTCCACACAGAGCACCCAGAGATACCTACCTTAGAACCAGCTAAATACCACTCTTTGGGTGTTTAAAGCAAAGCACAAGAAGAGCAGCTGCACTGACATCCCCCTACCCTGCAGCATAATTAAGAGGCTTACAATCTTTCCGCATGAGGAAGAAGGACATTTGCTTTCAAGTAAGTCCACTGCTGAAATAGGCCAGGGAATTAAACCGCACAAGTGGAAAACACTGCTCTTCATGGACAGCGCCTTAGGAACTACAATCACATCAACATACAATGTTTATGATTACAGGAGAGTCAACTTTCTGTCGATGAGCCTTTGTCAATACAGTTATGCAAAGCAGATGAAAAGCCTAATGTGAAGCAAGAAAAAAAATGGTCTAAAAGTTGTAATTTTTTTTCCAGTATCTGCTAGGACATTTTAAAAATAGTATAAAATAGAATTTTGATATGAAGGATTCCTCCAAAAGCCTGATATTGAAGCCATTACCATACAAAGCTTTGTAACATTAGGTAACAAATTGACTTGATGGCCTACCACCACCACTATATTACCTTGTAGTATGCAGTGCCAGTAGTAACCATACTGCTACAATAAAAGCTGTTTCCCCAAAATGCACACCTTATTTTTTTGTTAAATATATCCTCACTAATTGTAAAATAAAAATCAAAAAGAAGGAATTAGTGGATTTTTTTTTTTTAATTAATTGAATCTAAAGTTGGTTGGGAAATAACTTCTCAAAAATAAGAACTAAATTGTTTAGAGACTTTCTCTATTCTACAAGACAAGTTTAAGAGAACATACTCTTCTTCCAATTAAAATAAATAAAGCTTTATTTATTGCATAAGAAGCATACATATGCATAAAACAAAACACACATGAACAAAAAAATGCACTTTTGGAAATTACTAATTCTAGGAGACATAACAGTTAAAAAAAATTAAAACCTTTTTCTCTCTTTATTAGAAATTCTGATAGGAGATCATTGCAGGATTGGGTCCACAGAGATTTTTTTGATCGTGATTGTGAACTCACATCCCCAGCAGCAGTAAACAAGATCTACACACACATTAAGGACAGACTTTACTTCATAAGTACAAGCCTAAGAAAAACTAGAGAACATTTATTTTCACCAGTTGGAATGAATACTAAGGACTCATCATAAGATAGAGCCAAAAAAAAAGCTGTGATTCTGTGAAAATACCTGCTCTACTAAAAGCTACTAAAAGTTTGTAGCAAAACTGGAAGCATTTCAAAGCTGAGAAAAGTTTCTAACCTCGTCTTCTCACAGAATGGGGCAGGATGGCAGGGAAGGAGGAGGTTTTTGTTCCAGGGACCTGGGGGAAAGCACAGCCTGGGATGACCTTACTAAACCTGTACTGATTAAACATTGTCTTAAGGCAAAAATTCTACACAATGAGCTTATGCATGCATTATGGTTTGTAGCTAAATTATTATCTGCAATAAACCGATAACTATTCATTAACTTCTGAGCATGAGACACAACTGGCAAGCTATTTCATGCCTCGAAGAATTTACAGCAAAAGGGAGAGGTAAATACACAGTGCAGGTGACTTTGTATCTGGAAAATAAAATGAATATTTAAAAATGCCGTTACCTTCTGGCTGTAAAATAGATCGACATTGAGATGTCCCAACAAACACAGTTTTTAAAACTGATACTGAATCCTTATGTGCTATTGAGCAGAAAAGCAAGTATAATCTTTCAATTAATAACAAACAGCTATTAGTAAAGTACTTTTTAGTAGAAATGAATTTTATAATTAAAGCTTATGAGAATGAGTGCCAAATACGTGCTTCACAAGCAACCCTAACTACAAGGGTCATAAAAATAGTATGTGTACAGACAGTTACAGCTTATAAGACTCCATGGGGGGAGGTTAAAAAGAAGATATGAAAATTAAAAATTTATAAGTCTACAGTACAGTTGTTCTGAACAGACATATTCCCGAAGTCACAACTCCTAAGGCAATCTCTAAGGACAAGGAATTTGGCTCCATAATTATTTCTGAAGCACTTGGGAGTTTTGTAAATTATTCCATCTGCCTCAAAGCAGATTAATAAGGGAAGGAATGCTGCAGGAGAAGTGACCAAAGCCTTGCACCTGCTCCCCAAAACAGAAAGACAAACATCACTGTAATCTGTGCACACGAAACACTGACATTGCTGGAGCTAACTGTTCAAAGCCAAATGTGTCCTTTAATAATTGAAATCCTCCAGAGACTCGGGAACAAGGTAAGAGGCTAAAAACAACTTTGAAAGAGGATATTCAGAATTGCAGGTAACGTCCACATTCGTTGGTACAGACCATGACACCTGTGTGCTCTTCCACTACCAATGTAACTACCCCAATGCCACCATGCAAACAGCCCCAGGCTCTCCAGCTATGTGTCTAGCATTGGTCCTTCCAGCCCACAGTTCTCCCGGACAAATACAGACACAACTTTCTACTGCCCAGCCCAAAATCCACCTCCCTCCTCACCATTTTGCATGCAAGTTCTTAGACATCTTTTCCGTTAAGAAGCCCTGTTCATTTAGAGCACTTTCATCCTCTCCTTAAGATGCTTCTCAACTTTAGGAAATTCAAATCTTCTTGTAGAGAAATTATGAATCTCTTCCCAGACCTGTATTTTCCACTTCCCCCTCACTCTTTTAAATGTTCCCACGAGTCACACAGTGCCGCAGTCCTGTAACTTCCCAGGGAAAATAAGGACCGGAGGTCTCACCTTTCAAAATCTCTCTCAGATTTTTATAAATACGTGCAAAAATCAGAAAGCATGTTTCATAACCCTTCATACCATACATATGTTGTTACTTTATCTTCCATCTGCTAAATGCTCTTTGATTTGGTAAGTGATTTCTATCATCATATCATCCACGGCAGACTAGTACTTTAAAAAAAACCTGACATGTTCTTCCTTTATGATAATTTTTTTCCAAAAATATTTAATACTCCTTCTGCTTAGAGAAGCTCTCCAGGTTATGTCTCCTGAGCCCATCTCAGGTAAACACTTTTTCACACTGATACTTTCTTCAGTCTGTTGTAATTCAGATTCCACTGACCCTTCTTCTGCTCTTCTACAATATCAGTTAAGCTGCTTTTTCTCCACACATACACTTTTTTCTTGGACCAAGGACAAGCAAGGTTCACAGTTTTTGAAGCTGGAAGGAACAATCATATGATCTAGCACCATAATATTCTGATCTGGCAAACTGCATGATCCATGAAGTTTCACATGGCAAAGCTTTCAACTCTGGCAGAATTAGGACACATTTTAGCAATTCTAAAAAGCTGTGTTAATTCTAAATATACGTATAAACCTGTTGGTGTTGGACTTTTTCCTAGTTGTACTATTAAAGTTATAGCAGATATGCTTTCTGCTGCCTATAATCACTTCTTAAGATGTTCAAGTTGGCTAAAGTCAAATATTGCCCTTAAGGTGATATACAAACATATAATTAAAATATTTTCTATTTTACATGCTATCAAAAACTTCTACACATATAGATGAATGCAATAAACTCAAAATCTCTCAAATAGGTAAGCAATGAAAGACCTAATTCAATTTCACAGATGAAGCCAGCAACAAAACAAGGGCTCAAATCCTCCAATTATGTGTCTGAACTGCAAAGTCATCCTTCGTCTGTTGTGATCCTCATACATGCATTAAAATATACCCATCAGCTGAGAATATCTTCAGTTTTATACATGGGCAAGACAAATAAAAAAGTGGGCAAGTGATGCCATTCTTCATTCCGACTGACCCCCCCATCTCAAGTTGTGTTCAAAGATTGTCTACAAAGGCTTAATCTGGCAGCAGGGAGGAAAATGGCAGCCTCTTCAGATGAAAACGTAAGTGACATGTATTATTGCACAGGGAATTTCTGTAAAGGCAGTGAATGGGAACAGAATAGTAAACCTTTCCTGAAACACTGAATAAAACAAACACCATAAAAATAAAACTACTTAAGTCTCAATAAATCCAGTAACTTCCTAATCAATGAGAAGTTAGTTGAATACGTATTTCAGCACAAACACACACACCACCTCCCACACATTTATTTATTTTTAATCCCAAATCCTATAAGGGGCATTAACTCAGAAGTGAATCCAGCCCGTGTTATATTTTAAATATATATGTAACAGGATGCTCCAGTCTGCACACTCTTCAGCAGAAAGTTGAGTCCAGTCCAACCCCATCCCAAATTTCCACAAAGTCTTTAGAGAAGTCTAACTGTTTTGCATGCAATGCTCAGCGTGTCTGCACTCCGTATGGAGTTTCATTAAAAATCTAATTTAAGTAGTTTTGGCTTATCAGAACACACAATAAGGCACTAACCACATAAAATAGTTAGTGTAATTCAATCAAAATGACTGCCAAAGCGGCAAAGGCTATTAAGTGGCAGCAAAACTCACATATGAGCAATATACAGACTGACTGCATGTCTAATAAAATACTAGGTATCTATTAGAAACGGCAAGATTAACTTGTTTCAGTAACTGGGCTGCTAACTAAGAGCCTTTATAACTCTCTTGCTATTTCTGAGCCTGACCTGTCACTCTTTCTAGTGCTCATCATCACAATTCATCTATTGTCTCAGCCACAAAAAGGAGCATTCTTAGAGTAAGAGATACTATTCTGTGCTTATTTGGGGGAACAAAACCAAAATTGCAGTCTTTAGAAAAAAAAACAAAACCAAAAACATAATTCTGTAACACATTTTACTAAAGATAAAATACATTTCACTGCTTCGCACTTTATGTCATATATATCTTGTGTGGATTATTGTACAGCCTCTTGTTTTCCTGGGGCAAAAACTTCAGATAAATCTATCATTACATGTTGGGTTTCATACATTATTTCAAGAAATTGTTCCACAGCTATTCTATCTGTTGTACGGCAACATAAACTAATAAGACGGTTTTAATATGACAACTGGATAAAATTTGTAAATAGCTGAGTAGCCAGTCTCATTTGCTAAAACAACATAGACACTTATGAACCTGAATCCCTGAAGTGGTTTTCTGTGCCACTTCAGTTTTTCTTTTTAATCTTTCAGTCTACTTTTGCTTCTTCAGAAATCTAGACTAAGGTACTTTCAACAGCTAGAGAACTTGAAGTCGATGCATCCCAGAAATCAAAGCAAGCTACACAGAGTACAGACCCACATCAATACTTACCCAATGCTTAGAATATGTGGATCCACAGTTTGATCAAAAAAAAAAAAAAATCTCTTTTTTTGCCTCCCCCCCAGAGGAAATTAAACTGCAGTGTACTAGCCTGGCACAAATCTTTCTCATCACAGACAATATTCAATACTGATGCCTCACACAATGACCTGCAAAGTGGTACTTGAATTTACTCCTCACAGATAGACAAGTTGCATAGAAATGGAGGAGATAAAATTTGCGAGGTATACTTTTATATACAGCAAGTGTTCCTCAGTATGCCATTTGTCTCAGAAGAAGCTGCAAGCTCTATTTCTGTGATGGAAAATACCAGCCAGGCTACAGCAAGAAGAGTTGCTAGAGTTCATCTCATCAGAGAGAAGTAATACTGAAAAAAAAGCCCCAAAAAACACAAGATGGCATTCCAGTTTGAACTTTTACGTTAAAAGGATCTGCTTTCAAGCTTTTCTTGACAAATAAATACAAGTTTCTGGCCTTTGAGAAGCATGAAATACACTGAACAAAGATTTTACACAGGAAACATACATTGTTTATTTCATTTCAACATTTCTTGAGTCAAATCTTTCCTCTCTGAGGGCAATGCTTCACCAAACATCTTGTCTCAATTTCTCTCCTCCTATTCTACCACAATCCTTCCCACTATGATGAATACCACCACCACAAAAATCGTCTTTCCAGTTCACTAGCACACACTCCTAGCAGTTGAACGAGCCGTATTCATTTGAATTGTAAAAAAGGATTTATAGCAGTTAAGACAGTTTTTACTCCCTCTTCTTTCCCAATGATGATCTTTTATTCCTTTTCTGCACTTCTACATCACAACCACCCCTAATCACACCCTCCTAAAAAGTCCTTCTCAACACACTTGCTGAATTTTTCCCTTCGAATGCTGCAACTTGATTACGCAGGCAGCATGCAAACCCTGCATGAATGTTCCGGCAGGCCCTCCCCAGTGAAGTTGTTATTTCCTGCCTACTGACTGAAGGATCAGATGCTCTGATACTCAGATGCCAAGAAGATAGTTCAGATTAGTTTAAAAAAAATTCAGTCTTTAATTTCACTTAAGCTTAAGCAATCAAGCTAATAGCAGAATAATCCCTGAGCTGAAGGCAGCTAGCAGCTAAAATAATAAACAGAAAAGTTAAATATTACATGAACAGGGGATTACATCTTGAGTTAGCACAGGAATTACTCACTGGTGTTCAACCAGTTGTGCCACTTGCTGCCAACCCTACAGTTATTGCAACACCTTTGGGAACGATTCAAAACTTTACCTTGGCATCTAAATAAAATCTCCCATTCGGCCACAGAGGCGTGATCTGAAAATTACAATTGAAGGAATTAAGCTTAGATCCTGAAATAAATAAAATCAGTGACAAAAATAAAGTCAGAAAAGTCAAGACACCAGCCGAAAAGAAAATATTTTCTTTGTGGTAAGAAACAACTGAAAAAGTTTGCAGTGTTTCTTCTACTAAACTGAAGGTAACGGTAGGAAATCATAGAATGGTTTGGATTGGAAGGG
>NW_010318318.1:0-5715 GCF_000700745.2 Antrostomus carolinensis | reverse complement strand
AAAAGTTTTACTTTAAAATGAAAGAAAGATGCTAAATATTTCATCAGTACAGAAAGCAAGAGCTTTTGTTTCTCTTCTCTAAAAACCATCCACCAGGAAAGGTGAGAAAATGTACAATGACTAGTAAGACCAGGAAGCTAAATAAACTTATATAAAAAGGTCTTGTGATAGTCACAAAATGTGCAGTCAGTAGGTTCCCTGTACATAAGGAATTATGTAGGAATTGTTCAAATCTTAATAAGGAAAACTGTATGTTTTGTACATAGTTACAACTTTACAGTTGTAACTGGCAATTCGATATATTTAAATCTTAGCATACAAGAACAAAGTGTCCTTACTACCGAAGTGAAGAACAGCTGTAAAGAGTAAGTTTAAGTGCAAACTGATTTTTCTCTTTTTCTGCAATTAACAAAGGACTTTGTGAACCTGGAAAAAGAAAAGCTTGTACAGCTCTTCAGTTCCGTAATGTCTCTTGCAGCTTTTTACTGTAGCAAAATTATATAATTAACAAGTAATAATGCATTAAACAGAGGAAAGGGAATTTATAACAAAAACAGAACATCAATCAAATGGAAATCCCGCAATTCAAAATGTGCAAAACATAAGTACCTTAAACAGGATTAATTACAAATATGAGCAGTATAACAACAACTCAACCGCTATTTACCGTGTTTCTGATTGGAATTTTCTTCGGTTCTGGTGGCACATCCTGAGGAACGAATTTCACTGGTTCCTTAATCTGCCTCCTTGATCGTTTGGTCCCATCTGGTAAGGTTTCCATAGCGATATCAGTCTCCATGTCACTGCTACCTGCCTGGTCACACTCTGAGCATTGCCTGCAAAGTGGAAGATTTTCTATTTAAAACTGCAGTCACAAAAGCAGAAGAAGAAATAGTCTGGGTTTAAAATAAATTCAAAAGCCAAAGTCCCTCAAACATATGATATTTTAAGCAACTGAGCAAAAAACAAGCATGACTTTCTTATTGCTAATTTTTTTCTGAAAGTATTTAAACTTTGACAACAAAGATTTTGAAATTAGGATTTGTTCTTCAAGAAAGATGTGCCCTATTTCACCATTTGCATCCTACCATATTCCTATTTTTAATGGTGCCCAATCATCTGTAATCTATTCAACAGTGTAACTGCTGCTACAGTTTAATCTTTACAATGATATGCTGCTGAATTAATTTTGATGAGAGTGCTCTTTAGTGGAAGGGATTTAGAAGAAATGTCTGCTATGAAAAATCAATTTTCATATGTATTTTCTAAGGGAGTTGGTTTTAAATCTGAAAAAAAACCAGTTGTGAGATGATTAAAAATATAGAAGCTGAAGACATACACTAACAAACTTTGAACACCGAGTTAAAAAAAAAATCGCCTGTTGAGTATTGAAAAAGTACGAAATCACAACCAGAACTCCAAAAGTGAACAGATGCTAAGGTAATGCTATTAGCAACTTCATGACAGAATTAACAAGATGGGAAGTCATCAAGTTTTGTTCCCATTTGCAGAAAATTCTCCTCTTATGCAAAGTCATAAATGTGGATGTTAATTTAAAACATGTTAATGAAAACATAAAAATTATACCCACTGATAAGAGCTGTTTTTTTAATTCCTTCTCACATTACACTTCCAATTCAGAAGCATACAAATCCTTTCAAACAATTCAAATTCATCACTGTTCCCGTATTAAAAATGTTCTTGTTATAATACCAACTTTAAAAAAAAGACCAACAACATTACGTTCTACTATAAATTGGCATTAATAGAGGTACACACATTAAAATTATCTAAACAAAGGAGCAAATTTGCTTTGAAAGGAAAAAACAAAAAACATGTATTTAATTATTTGAAGTTAAATGTTTATACACATCTGTGACAAGAACTCACACTCATCCTGTATCTAAACAAAAGCACAGTCAGGTGTGTATTTTGTACGTATGAAGAAATCAGTTCAGACACATGTTCAGTAGGAATAGTTTCTCTCCTAACTGCTCACACAGTATCAACTCCATCAACTTTTTATGTTTTCTAATTCTTTCAAACTAATCCAAGCAGTATAATCTCAGGTCTCTCCTGGCTATACCAGAAGAGAACAGTGGTCATCATGGTTCGCTAGACAGACCAGTGGCTACCAAGTAAAAACAGAGGGGAGCTAATGCAAGACTGGGTAACTCTTATCAGTGTAACCTTGGCCAAGTCAACACCTTTCTCCTTCATTTTTTCCAGATGTAAAATTAAGGTAATTGTGGCTACATTATAATGTTATGAAGATTAATCACCTCTTATCTCTAAGGCATTTGAGACCACTGGAAATAGGACATATGCTAGTGCTAGAAGTATCTCCTGGTCTAGAAAAGCAGAAGTACTACAGGGTAGATACAGGAAAGATAACAGTCTCTCCCTTCCCTTATGTAAATATGGATACTTTATTAGCAGCCAAAACACAAGGAAGTCAGTTTATGCAGTTTTTATACTTTGCAAACAGTTTTGGGCAAACATAAAAGTGTATAACACTCTATTCTTCCTCCTTTTTACAAACCTCAGCTCACACAATAGCTGTTAACATTTCTAGTCCTCTTTAGGATACTAAAATACAAAATCAATAGAAAAATATAAGGTACATCAACTTTCACAAAATGCTACTTTTTACAATTATATGTTTATGTGCATAAACACACACAAATATGTACACACACGTACATAAATAAACTAACAAAAGCACATAGAACAAACTACTATTATTGTAAGATTTTATAGAGAAAGGCTCTCCAATGATGTAACAGAAGAGAGAAGCTTTAGAAATAACAGCATTCCCTTCAAATTTTGTGTGTCTGCTTTGCTAAAGGTTACTTTGTGTTCCTTACTTTTATATGATGCATGGTCTTCAAGTTGTGCAATTCAAAAATCTAAGATTTTCTGTTTGGTAAGCATCAGAGAGCACAGCCCTCCATAATACTGCAGCATCAGTCATGGCATTAATTTATGTAATGGAAAACACAACTGGAAGTACTTACTATGATCTGCTTATGCAGATGTATGCAATAGCTGGGAAAGTGTTCCAAAATGCTGTGATAAGCAATTCTTAAAAAAAAGTTTATTTTCCTCATTATTATGGTAAAAATATGTACTATGTATAAATTTAAAAATAAGCATTCTAGAACTAAAGAGCTGCATTTAAAAAAATGAAATTTTTATAAGACAAAAAAAAAACAGTAGCATGATTTTACAGCAACATTTGGAGCTGGCAACCCAGTCTCTTGGACCTATCACCTTGCACCTATGATTTAAGCAATTCCTGTTCTTTAGCACTGTTAAAAGGTAAAGAGACTGTTTTTCTGCTACAGGAGCACATACAGTTTTTCAGAAACTAAGTATGTAGATCAGTACAGTACTTTAGTTTCTTTAGGGCCCTATTTAAATACATGAAGTATTTTAACTTTGATGTTAGTGAGGAAGACAAGAAACATCTCCATCAGCAGATGAGGAATTGTATGCAAGTTCCTGAAATTCAATTTTAATGATCAACCTTGCTCTGAAACAGGTGGTGCAAGTGTCACAGCAATCAAAATCAGAAAAAAAGCTAGACCTACAGAAAGCAAGCTGCAAAACCATAGTATGATGGGGGGTGGGAAAGGCGGCACAGGGCAGTGAATCATAGAATAAAACTTCGGAAATACACCACAGGTGAAGGGAAAAAAAGAAAGTTATAAACACAAACTTACAAGCAACCTCTTGATTTACTGGAATAACCTCTACTATCACAGTCAACCACATCTTATCAACCCCATTATAAAGCAGACAAACTTCAACTATAAAGTAGTTTGGTTGTTAGCTCCTATAAGGCCCACAGAAAAGCTATTACAGACACACACTCCTCTGACTTGGAAACAATCTCCTAACTTTCAGCTCCTATTATGGTTTATTTCAACATGGTTCTTGAATTTAAAGAAATCTCTTCCCATTCTGCTGTTTAATCCCAATATATTCATAGAAAGCAGCCATATGACTCCTCTTACTTTTAGCTATGCTAAAGTCATGCTCATTTCAAGGACAAGCAGTGAATAGAGAACCTACTATAACAGGTCACCCTTCCAACTATTCCAACAACCTTTGACTACTCCTACATTAGCTAGCGTTGTCATGCAGCACAAGCAAACTAATAGGAGAAATTGTGCCTATGATTCAACTTCTACACCTATAATGGGGGCTTTACTTCAGGGCTTTTAGTCAACACTCAAAGACCAAAGAGTGCTTTCTGTTCATAGAAACTGATAGCATGAGGCCTTTAACTCAGAAATTTGCAAAGTGAAAAAGTGATTACCTACATCACCGAGAAAACAAGGAGGGGAGGTGTAGTTTGGAGATGAGGTGGTTTTTTGGCAAAGTGGCAATGAAAATCATAGACAGAAAACCCTGTCACTTCCCATAAAATTTAGTGCAAACAATGACATTATGGTGCTTACTTATGCTGCACCTTTACACATCAAAAAAAGCTAAATGCACTTGAACTGATGGGCCTGGCACATGGAAATTTGTGATATGATTATGAGAAAAGCTGAAGAAACACTGAACACCATTCATTTATAAATGAAAGGTCAGGAAGTTGAAGATCTCACAAACAGGGCTCAAAGCCAACACACTGATAAATGTAACATGAATCTGTTTTTATTTTTGGAAATTTTAATAACAAAAAATATATATTTTCTACATGAGACAGAAAACCAGAAAAAAACATTAAAATATTTTATTGAAAAGTTAAGACTACAAAGGTAGTCTTTGTAAGGTACAGAAAACCAGAAAAAAACATTAAAATATTTTGTTGAAAAGGTAAGACTACAAAGGTTAGGAAAAAAAAGAGGTTCTGTTCAATTATCACATTACAGATAAATCAGACTGCCTTAATTGTGTTATGGTACATAGAGTGGCTTGTGTGATGAAAATACAAAGGAGACAGTCTAAATAAGACAGTCATTCTTATAATCACAACTGGGCATTAGGCTGGAAGACTTGGAAGAAACCAGCATTCTCTGTACACAGTGCTTACTGTGAAAAGAGTAAATTTAATTCTTCTGTGCTGAGTGAACACCACTTCTGTGCTTCCAGAAAACAGTTCTGACCTCAGTGTTTAAAAAGGAAAACTTTACAGTTATTAGTTAGAATTTGGCTTGTTTCTAATTAGGAAGAAACAATTCCTGTAGACATAACTCTCTGATAAATCACTTATTGCAAAGTTAGCAAAGAATTAAACCACTTTGAACCTCAGAAACATTGACCTTATCTTTAAGATGACACCTATGCTTTGTTAATTTGAAAAAAAATCACACATGTTGAATGATGTACTGGAAGTGGAAAAAAGGAGCTCTCCTCTTATTCTGGAGATAAAAGACAGCATATATGAACCAAAAATAGTTTGTCAAAGAGCATCTTTCAGACAGTAAAGGTACTGAAAATTTACTATTTGCAATGACCTAAACAACCTTCAATTAGGACAAGTGACAAACACAAAAATTTATATGTTATATGCCATATTATATTGCACTCACACTTACATAAGTTAATAATTTAATATCATTATCCAATGACTCAGGATGAAAAAACAACCAAGATGTGTTGGATCAGTACTGAATGAGTGGAGTCAGGAATATGAATCAATGTTCAGATACTGAATTCCTGACCAGTTCAAGGGACTACTGATCAGGAACTCCACAGCTC
>NW_010318317.1:0-2165 GCF_000700745.2 Antrostomus carolinensis | reverse complement strand
ACTCGTGACCCCCCAAATATTCGTGTCCCCAAATACCTGTGTCCCCAGATATTCATGTCCCCAAATACTTGTGACTCCAAATACTCGTGTCCCCAGATATTCATGACCCCAAATACTCATGACCCAAAATAAAGACCCGTGTCCCCAAAGACTTGTGACCCCAAATATTCGTGACCCCAAATACTCATTTTCCTAAATACTCATGACCCCAAAGACTCGTGACTCCAAAGACTCATGTCCCCAAATATTTGGGTTCCCAAACATTTGTGTCCCCAAAGACATGTGTCCCCAAACATCTGTGAGCCCAAAGATTCGTGTCCCCAAAGACTTGTGACCCCAGATATTCATGACCCCAAATACTCGGAGTCCCAAATAATCATGACCCCAAATAAAGACCCGTGTCCCCAAAGACTTGTGACCCCAGATATTCGTGTCCCCAAACACTCAGGTCCCCAAATAATTGTGTCCCCAAAGGCTCATGTTCCCCAAAGACTCATGACCCCAAACATTCATGTCCCCAAACATTCGTGTCCCCAAATACTCGTGACCCCCAAATACTCGTGTCCCCAGATACTCGGGGTCTCAAATAATCATGTCCCCAAATACTTGTGACCCCAAAGACTTGTGAGCCCCAAACATTCGTCACCCCAAATACCTGTGACCCCAAATTTCCACATTTTCGGGCGGCTGCTGCCACCTGCCGAGACTGAATTATTCCAGTTTTTAGAACTTGCTCCTTTCTCCATTTTTAATTTTTTAAATTCATTTTCTCTCCAGGATTTTGCTGCCCGGAGCCAAGCAGCACATTTTGTTTTGGGGGGGTCAGTTACCTGAATTTTCCCATTTTCTGACCCATTTTTGAGGTGTGTCACCCCAATTTATACCCCTGGGAGGGGTGAAATTCCTTAAACTCTGAAAACTTTAGGGGTAAACCAAGGAACATCCCAAACCAAGGAGAAAAATCTGAGGGTTCCCCCTCTGCCTTCTCCTAAAACATCCCAACCAAACCTTCAGGAAATTCCAGGAATTGGGAAATTTTCCCTTTTTAACTCTGCCATTTTTAACCAAAATTGGGATTTTTTTTTGGGGGGGGGGAAGCAAATCCCCAACGGGCTCACTCAATTTTCAAGCTTCTCCAGCTCATCCATATCATCCGGATCCAGCTCCTTGATTTTGGTTTCTGGAAGAAGGAAATAATAATAATAATAAAAAATTATTAATTTGGTAATTAATAAATTAATAAAAAAACAAATAAATTAATTAAAAAAACAAGTAAATTAATAAAAAAACAAATAAATTAATAAAAAAACAAACCCGGTGGCTCCAAGAACTGGTGGAAAAATTCCCCGGAGCCACTCTGCGGCTTTTGTGCAGGTTAAAATGTTTCAAGAACCTGGTTTTTTCCCATAAAATTAAGGAAAAATGGGAATTAGGATTTAAAAAGTAACCACAACATCTTACAAATCCCATAAAAAATCCATTTTCGGATCCAAAAGTGATGATTTAAGGCTCGTTTTCCACAGGTGAAAAGGGATCACGGGTCCCAGCCTCCAGGCGGGTACTCACGGAAATGCTCCTCGATCATCTTCACCAGCTGGACCTGGCGGGTTTCCACCATGCTGAAGGCCACGCCCTTCTTCCCGAAGCGCCCCGTCCTGCCGATTCGGTGCAGATACGTCTCGAAATCCGGTCTGCCCGTCTGGTCGGTGGGAAGGTTGAAGTTCACCACAATGGTGACTTGTTGCACGTCGATCCCTGAAAAAAAAAAAATCCAAAAAAACCCAAAAAAGGGGAAAAAAAAGAGGAAAGGGTGTGGATCCAAGAGGAGTCCCAGAGGAAACGGCGTTTCAAGCCACCGGAGTTGAGTTTTCCGGCGTTACCTCTGGCGCAGACGTTGGTGGCGATGAGAACTTTCTCCTTCCCGTCACGGAAACGTTGGATGACGTTGGCACGTTGGGCGACCATCAACTCCGCCGTCAGGATGGCGACTTGGTGACCATCATGGCTCATCTCCTTGGCCAACCAATCGGCGCTTTTCCGAGTCTGGATACATGGGGGGAGAGAATTGGGATGAGGTTCTTCCAACCAACCCACCCACCAACCCACCCACCAACCAACCAACCAACCAACCAATCAATCCACCAACCAACCCACCAACCAAGGAA
>NW_010318316.1:0-16404 GCF_000700745.2 Antrostomus carolinensis | reverse complement strand
TCCAGCCACTCTTCCCCAAGCCAGTAGTGTTGAATGGGGTTGTTGTGACCCAAGTACTGGACCTGACACTTAGCCTTGTTAAACCTCATACAAATCAATCCTTTGTTAAAATGACTGACAATCATTGCAACCAAATGTTTGTCAGGGAAGCAAGGGTCCTAGATACCCTCTTTCGAGATTATTGCCCACTTTAAGAATAAGCTTAAATTATACTTTTTTTTTTTTTTTTTCTTCAGCTTAGGTAAATTGTATCAGCAAATGAAGTCATCTCACTTTTTACTAAGCCTATTGTAGGAGTGGGTGCACAATGGGTGGGGAAGCGGGAGGAAAAGAGAGTTGGGCTTATCACTCTAAGGATGGAAATTGAGAACAGGGATAAAATAGGCTTTATTATGACACAGAGATGAATGAAGGGTAGACAGTTCAGTCTCTCTGGCTTGTCCTGACTTCCCATCTTTCCTGGTTTGACAGTTCAGTGCATGTGGTTCATTGCCTGAACATGTAAATTTTCTCTGGTGAAAGGTGAAGTGCTAAGATCATCTGGAATAGTGCATATTAATGTTTTTCCAGAAAAAAGTGCTGAATATAAAATGGCTGTGAATAGAATCTAAGGAATTCCAACATTTAAAGAAAAGCTCCATTTCCAGAGATACAGATGCATATCTGGTACAATATAAAGAGCCACAGAATAGAGTGATTGCACAAAAAAAGTTTGGAAAACAGACTTAACCTAACCAGATATATGAAAATATTTCCCTCAAGTATCATATCTTCCATTTGACCACAGCTCATGCTGAAAAACACAGTCAGACACTGCAATGAAAAATGATAGAGAGCCACAAGGGAAACCTGCAAACAGAAAGGTACACCCTAAATCAGCAATGGACCTTGTAGGAATACCCATGAATTGCATTACTGCTCTCCAGTACATGAGGCACTGAGAACAAAACAAGTTTTGTTGCTACCTCTGGAACTGGGTACATCATTGCTGCAGTGACATGCAAGCCCAGCGTATTTACAGCATGTTTCATCTCAAATACAGAAAGCTTACATCTCTGTGTCAAAGCCGTCTTACATCCAAAATAAATCCTCTGTCAAACTGTTCGTAACCTGACAACCACAGCTGTTTTATTGAAGCATGAAAGAAATCTAACTTCTCTTAATAAAGTGTCTGTTGCTTAGGAGCCTTCAGTTTCAAGGAATTTACCATCCTTAAAATCCAGTAAAAGTGTGAGTTACTTTTTTACCAATACGAGTCAGGAAGCATCTGGAAACTGCTTCCCATATGATGCAATATACTGAAACAACACAAGCATCTCAAGGTTCGGATACATTCATAGAGTGCAGCTGCTTATGAGTCTGCAAGCAAATGATGAATCAAAGCACAAAGAGCTGGGAGAAAATGCAAAAGGTCCCATCTCATTTCAGGTGCCTAATTCACTGTTTTCCAGCATTTCCAGACCACTACATTCTCATTGGTTCCTTGTCAGAAGTCATTTCTGCAAGAGATTGCTGGCATGGGGAGAATATTCTTTAATGACAGGGCTGACCTTACCAAGCTGCCCTCCACTCTGTACAGAGATGAACTGAATGAGATTTGACAGAGCAAACATTGAGAAAAAAGTGTAAAGAACTGGATACTCTAGTTATACCTCAGTTGCAGGTGTGCTGTAAC
Organism: Antrostomus carolinensis; assembly: GCF_000700745.2. Lineage (NCBI taxonomy): Eukaryota > Metazoa > Chordata > Aves > Caprimulgiformes > Caprimulgidae > Antrostomus > Antrostomus carolinensis. The sequence goes on along the minus strand of NW_010318316.1, from coordinate 14,729 downwards.
TGGAACCAGTTAGTCTTCAGCATTTAATACTTAGTTTATCATTCCACATTTAAAATAATCAGTAAAAAAATAATATGTACTGGTTCCACCAGTTTAACAAAGTTTGGTCATCAGAATTAAGGTCAAATGAAATTCCTCACCTGAGTCTCCCGATCATACATAAAATTTTAAACAGTTTTTCCTTCCTGTAGTGCAAAAGGAAGGTGAAAGTTAACTCCGGGGCCTGAAGAGGGTGGTTTAAAGTTGTTGCAAATTAATAGAACATAGAAGAATTACACAAGACCAGTTATTTTTCCTGTGAGATTTTTTTTCACCCTATCACAATAGTAATTTTTTAAAATTATACTTCTTCAATAATTTATTTATTTCAGAAGATTCCTGATACCTGATATTAGAAATCCTAGAGTGATGACGTATGTATTTGGCCTTTCATAGTCTTATGTTTGTGAGGTTTTCATGGAAATTTCCGTGGCTGGAAATGGGAAGAAAGGTGGAAGACTAGGGACTGCTATAAGGGAAGACCTTATAGAAGCCTTCCAGTACCTGAAACAGGCCTACAGGAAGGCTGAGGAGGGACTTTTTACAAGGGCAGGTAGTGATAGAACTAGAAATAATGGCTTTAAACTGGAAGAGGGTAGGTTTACATCAGATATTAGGAAGAAATTCTTCACTGTGAGGGTGGTCAGACACTGGAAGAGGTTGCCCAAGGGAGTTGTGGATGCCCCATCCCTGGAAGTGTTCAAGGCCAGGTTGGATGAGGCTTTGAGCAACCTGGTCTAGTGGAAGGCATCCCTGCTCATGTCAGGGAGGTGTGGAACTAGATGATCTTTAAGGTCCCTCCCAACCCTAACCATTCTATGATTTTATGACCGCTACCAGTGGCATGGCCGCATGCCTAGAGTTTCCCCTTGCTATCACATTCCACCCTGGCTGCTGAAAACTGCAGTCAGAGCACATTTCACTGAGGACACAGCACATCATTGGTACATAATCTTTAAATGTTTTACAGGGTATAATTTCACAGATTGATCCAGAGATGCTTTAACAGAACTATTTATTTATTTATTTATTTAATGTTTTTTAGGAGGACGAATTGGAATAAAAAACAAACCAAAAATGAAATATGTGTAGAATGACTGTCTACAAATAGTTGAAACATCTGGTTGTTAAAGATGAAAAGGAATTGTTTAACACATTGCAGAGATATAGAAGTTGTCAGAATTTAGTGTGTATAAAACAGCTGAAGATAAAAAGGATAGATGATCTTGGTGTGCACCAGAACTTTTCACTGCTTTGTCACAGGTATCTGGTGTTTATCCTTTGGAATGTCTCTTAATATTCTATGTGGGTTCTCTGCCCTTACAATGAAAGCAAAGCTTTTCACCTCTCATTGTTTTTCTGTCCTGTCAACACATTTGAAAGCAGTTTCAACTGAAGTTGTTTCTTTGTATGCATTCACATAGCATGTGGAAATTGTAATCCCAATTGTTTTGGGGGCTTCTCAGCACTGCTCTAATTAAATAGTTATACTAGTACAAAAAGTGCCTTATAAATTTTAAATATCATATTCTACCTATTTTAGTTTTATTATGTACCTAGTGCTATAATGTATAATAAATTACATTTTTCAAAGGATAATTTAATCTGAATATCAGCAGCCTCCTTAAAGGCAAAGGCTACAATTTCAAAGAATATTAGTGGTTTAGGAACTACAGATGTATTTCCAAAAACAACTAAGGCACCTACAGTCTCTCAGTATCATCAAGAACCTTTGAGAATCTCACTTTTTGGGAACCAAGTAATTTCTGAATTTTTTATTTAGCTATGAAAGACAGTTAAGAACTTCTGAAATTTAGATCCAAGAAGTCTTTACTATTAAATAGTCTCCTAAGAAAGCAATGGGAGTCACTTTTCTAGAAAAGCGTATCTAAATGGTCAAAGCATTCAAAATTTGTTGCAAGGAAAATTCTAGACTAATGAACAGAGACCCCGTGTTAGAAGGAGGATAGACCACTATGAGCTAGTAAGTCTTATTTTTATCTCTTTCTTCAGTAAGTCTTTTGTAGAGTATTATTTTTTTTCCTAATGGCAAAACTAATAGAAGAAATCTTTCTTCAGTACAGCCTTACACTCACTCTGCTAATTCACGGGAGAACAAAGCTCCTTTATTAATATACTCTACACTCTCATACACATATCAAATAATATGTCAAAAGATAGGAAAGGAAAGCAAAGAACTTGGGTGACATTTGTTGACATTTCCAACACAGAGGAAACAAACAAGTTACACAGTTGCTGAATGTTAAAAAGGCCGTGGAGGGTGAGTTTCCCCTCATCAATATGGCCCTTGGGGCATTTTTAACACAGTTTGATATTGTGTTCCATAGCAGGAGGTATTCCTGTAGCACTAGGAGACAGAGGTGGTTCTTCTCAGCTCTTTGGAGACCTCAATAAAAAGGTCACCAGATCTTTTATTTTAATTTACATTTTTAAAAGATCAAGGTCACTTTAAAAAGAGCATAATCAAGATACTCAGCCTGAATCTTAAGAAAAGAGCAGCTCCAAAGAGAAATAAAAAACAAAATACAAGCATTTTCATTTTTATAAAAAAATTTAAAAAGAGATTGAAGGTTCTTTATTTTTCTTCTTTCTTTTTCTGAAATCATGTTAAGATCCCTTTAGAGGCTGCAACCGAGAAACATCAAAAACCTTAATGTGGCCTGAGGGTGGCTCACTACAAAGTCATGTGCTAATAATACCTTACATTTATAGCTCTTTTCATCCAGAAGAACTGGATCCCCAGGCAGTGCAGATACTGCTCATGCAGGAATAACAACTTCAAGTCCTCTTATTGACAGTGATTGTTCCTGTGGGCTCTTGACACCCAGCCCCCAAAATGCCCCGTATCTTCAGAGCTGGGGGAGCATCCTGTCTTATAGAAACTACATGGAGAATTTCAGTAGAACAGAAAGCAAATAAATGAGATGGAATTCACTAAATAATGGAAGCTGTGAGCCCTACCCTTGTAGACAGTTTCTTGGGCTTTCAAAAGAAACAGCCATGGTGCTGCAGGATGTGCCCTGGAGCCTTTCAGGGCCTCTGGCTCAGCCCTGCTTCATCCCCTGGGCTTCCCCCACTATCCTGGCAGCATCCCTCCCAGCACAGCAACCCCTTTCCTGCAAGCCTTCCCATCGGAGGAGGAGAAAGTCTCTCACCAGGTCTGATCAACCGTCTCAAAACCACAGCACAAGCCACATCGTTCACATGGAAAATCAAAACTGCTTTTTCATATAACAAAGATGAATCTCACACTTCCATTTTCTTAGCTTTACAGAGTACCAGCTCATCAGGCAGGAAAAAATGGTACAATTAAATCTAATAATAAAACACCAGAATTACTCTGAATTCATTTTTACCACCTGCTAATTTTTGAATTTATGTTAACGCTCGGTATTCTACAGGTAAATACCTGTTTCATTGTACACATTTTAAAAATTCTGAGGGAAAAGATGACATACTAATATATCTCAGGTAAAAGATAAACACATTTTCTCTATGTGTAGGAAGCTGCCCTTATATCTGTGTCCAATAACTGAACTACTCCTTGGTGTTGCACATTGACATGACCAAATTAAAAGTCAACAGAGCAGAGTTGATTTACATATGATGTGTCTATTTCTAGAGCTTTACTACAACAGTGATAAAATAATGACTAATAAAAATCACAGCTCATATTATTAGTGGCAGTAATCATGGAATATCTCAAAACATTTATAATGTATTTGCACAGGGAATTGCACCCACAGTTACATACACACATAGAAGAATCACATCAGTTATTTAGAATTTCTATTGTATATCTCATAGGTCCAGGATCAATTACTGATTTAACCCTGTGAACTCTACCACTTACACTTTTATGCTATGACTTTTCAAGTGTTTATCTATCATAACAATCCCTATATTTAAGATCATAGAAGTAGTGCCCTTTTTCAGCCTTTCTGAAAATAATACTACCACCACTGGTGCTGTTTTGATTTCAATTCTTCCTCATTTACCATTGTACTACGGCTGATGTAATGTCTGAATTGCTCATTTTTAGGTTTAATAAACACTTTCTACAACCCATAGCTTTATATTTTGGATATTGAAAAAAGGAGAATTTAAACTGCAGGAAAAAAATTGTCAATCATACTTTCCTGTCATCTTCCCGAGTAAGCTGGAATGCTGGCACTCATTCTATAGCTCTAGTGTCATTTACATTTTTAATAAAGTAGCTTATTTACTGAAGTGTACCCTTCCCCTTGCAGTTGTTCCATGGATTATGTCTAGTTATACGAATCCTGTGCGTGCCAGATTTCACAGATGCTTATTCCTTTTCTTTCTGTTCTTTTCTCCATATGTGCATAACACAAAATTTCCAGTTCATTTGTCTCCTTGCCCCATGACTATGTGTGGCATAATTCAGTCCAAAATTCAGCCTTATGCAAAGTCCAAGGAAACTTTCACCTAATTAAGGCAACCAACTCACAGCTGGGTGATGTGGAGAAAATAGGGCATGACTGTCACTCACCATTAATGCTATTTACTACCGTCTCTATCTCTACACAGCAGAATAGCTCGCAAAGCCTCTCTCTTAGGTGGGGCCAGCTAAGTCTGTAACTCTCTGTGAGCATTTGACAACAAAATGCACCCAAGAGACAAGCTGCTGACAGGTTTGCTTTCTCCAGTTACTTTGATCAATTTTATTTGATACGGGCTTTCACATCCGTAAGCCACCTAGCATGAAAGTACATCATCTCAGATGTGACTTTATAGCTTTTAAAAGAAAGGAGGACATGGTAAATACAGAGATGTGAGCTGTAACAGTCCTCTTGAGCCTGCAGTCACTGCCAGAGCTTTGCTGGCTTATTTCAGGGTCTGGCAGCAGCCTCTGATGTGAGCAATGTCACTTTTCTAGTGGTCATAATAAGGCAAGGGGACAGGAGCACACCCTGTCCTCTCTCCAGACAGACTGGATGTTGTCACAGTGTAACAATACACTAGGACCCACATTGCTCCATGCTATTGCTGAGTCTGACAGCAGGAGCAGACACCAGTCCCACAGCAGTGTCTCACAGTAGCTGCCGTCTCTCTGTAGCAATAACATCCAGCACATCAGATACCTGCCTAAAACACGTCCCCTCCTCAGTTTTCCCCTTTTGCAAAGCATCTATTCATTCCTTCTGTGATGGACATGCAGCTACATTTTCTTTTGTCTCATATGCCACCAGTATTGATTCTGACTGACTGATGTATTGCAACTTCTCAAAAATTAGCATTTGTGTTGTGGTTTCAGATTACTGAACACCAGGACTTTATTATTAGTTCTTTACTTTATGAGTTCTCACCTTTTTAAAAGATTCTTCAGCTTTCTTTCTACAGTTTTAAATAGAAAATAACTGAAGTGAAGAACAATGATACTTTTAATAAAAATAATGGTTTGCTTATTACTTTTCAGTAGTTCAGTGAAAGTTCACAATGGTTTTCCATTACATTTTATTCCAAATCCAACTTCCTGTGTGCTTTTGTTTACATGTTTGGTTTCTCTTTATCTTTTTCTCCCCACCAGTCCTATTTTTCAAGCGCAGATAATTGGGAGCATCTCTAATGCAGATGGAAGACTGGAATTCCTGTTCAGAACTAAAACATTCTCTCATCTTTCCCTCAGCTCATTTACTCAAAGAAATTGCACATCTAGAAACAAAACAATTTGTTTTAGACTTATCACCAGATGAAACTTGAGTTGGCTTTAATCTATATAACTCCATCTAACTCTTGGGATTTTTTTGAGGAAGTTGGGCTGAGCATTCTAAGGTCACTCTCAGTGGTCAGTGGAATGAGACAGGCTTTTCATCATACCTCAGAACTGACTTATCATCTGGAGGGGTTTATCTCCATCCATTGACAACAGACATAGGCTTCAGTGAATCCTATGCTCTCAGCTGCCAGAAGTTGGACAAGATGACTCCAGATCTGACTTTTTTGCCCTAGTAAAAGGAAGTAAAAGGTCAACAGGCATTTCCCCAGGATATACATTTTTCTTTTATTCTTACAGCAGCAGCACCAATATTTGCCTTCTAGCTGCCTCACTTTCCATCTTAAAAAGTTGTAGGTCCATATGCCAGTTTTAATTGCAGAAGTTGAAATTAATTTTAATTTGATGGGTTCATACTATTGCCTGCAACTTTACTAGGAGTGGCTTTCTGCTTCAGGGAGCATAATGAACAAAGAGAGCAGCTGCAGGACAGTCTTCTATTATAAAAATGGTCTTTGTAGAACTTCCTTGTGTGGCTCCCTGAATATAACTGCCTGACCTTGAGAAAAGAAGCAGGAGGTGTGTATATTTGACTTAAGTATTAACAGGAACTGGCCGTTGAATCCTTCAAGAGTTCAGCGAAAAGCAACAGAAATTCAACATAAAAGGAAAGCTAAAGCTCTGACCTTTACATTTAAGTCTCCTGAAGTTGTTGCTAGGGAAAAGAACTCTGTCTCCTCTGTAATGTTTGTCAACAGTACTGTCCACTTCAGATGCAAAGGGATCCTCTATCCTCTACTGGGAGATAAAACAAGTAGAAAAGGCCAAATCCTTCATAAGTGACTCTACTCTCCCTATGAGGATGAGCAAATGTCAGCCAGCTGCCCTGATGTACAATCTTTATCCATTAAAATAAATGTTAGTACATTATCACTTAGGTCTGTATGGGATAAGGCACAGAATTTGTTCCAGCAGTGAGGTTGTAATCTTTGGGCTAGATTAATTCCAGTGGCTCTGGAAACCTCAAATTACCTATTCCAGTGATTCACAGGAAGTAATATGCCTGTGAAGGGACTTAGTTCCGGGGGCATTACCAGCAAGAAGCATATCAAGTTTTCTGAGTGAATATTTTGCTAGTGAAAGCTTGACAATCTGAACAGCACTTGATAAAAACTTTGTAAATTATTGGTTAAATACATTTCCTGGTCATTTTAGGTATTCTTCACTTCTAGTCACACTGCACAGTTCTGAGGTCGCACATATAGGAATAGAGATTGCAGGTAAATTATGTGGCTCCTTTGGTTGAAATCTAGACATACAAAGGATTAACTATATTCATTCATAGTTACTCACACGACAAAAGAGGCCAGGAGAGCTGTAATGACAACACTCAACAAAGAATGAAACAGATTTCATCTTCATTTTTTTCCTTCCTGACACTACATTTCACAAGATGACTCTGCTCCTCTCCCAACAGCATTATAGAAACACACTTCTGTGCAACACACTGAAATAAAGACATGAGCAGTGTTGATTTCCACTGTAACCTTAAGTCAAAGCTTTTTAAAACCCACGCAGAATTTCAGAGGGAACCAGAATCAGTGCTTTACGTTAGCCAAAAAGACCTCAAAACCAGACAACCCCTCCCTATTTACTTTGCATTCAGATCTGTCACTCTGCCTGATAACAAATAAAAGATTGTCTCCTGTACAAGTATTTCCCCCCAGAGCTCAATTCAAGCATTAAGACCTGGTAGATAGAAGCTCAGCTCATGTTGTTCCTCAGTGAGTTTAAGATCTATAGGACCACTTTAGGGACAGTCCTAAAAATTAATTAAGTCAGGTGAGCAGAATCATTGTTTGCTACTTAAATTCACTGTAGTGATGTCCACACTTTCTTGAAGTGATGGCTGAACAGGTGGATTTATTTCAGAGAGCCTGACAGAGTGCTCTTTCTATAAGACCTTTATATTAGAACTTGGCATTAAATTCTGCTTTAAAATACTTAAGGAAAAAAACAAAGAGGAAAATATATATGTTCACTTTTCCACCCTTCTTCACTTTGTTCCTGCCATTATAGTGGAGCTGTACCTGCAGCCATCAGGTGGAAAATAAAAGCTGTTCATTGGGCTGTAAATTGGTATGTTATTTTTCTCTGAGTCTAAGCTAAATACAATTGCTGTCTCGAAGTGTGAGGGGAAAAAACAAGTGCTGTTATGTTTACATAATAAAATTTCCCCAACTAATTTGGTGCATTGGCCTGTGGTGAGCCAGTTGCCTGGTAGAAAACCAAAACAACCAACCAAAACTCCGGTTAAAAGAAGCCTGTTGTGCTACAGCTTTTTCTAGTTTTCTCAGCCAATACGTCATCACTTAAAGTTGCAGTAATTATTTGAGACTGAAGTACTCTCCACCTGTCTGCAAACACACCATATCTAACATGCATCATTTTCGATACTGTGATGCTGGTTTCTTTCCTTCAGCCTCCTCTCCTGCCACCTCAGACAAAGCTGTGTTGCTGCCATAACCCACTGTATCCACCCATGTCTGGGGCTTCTGCATTTAAACAGAGCTCTGTGCATGCCATTTGGGACATAACCTCCTACTCTGAATTCTCTTCACATACTTTTCATTGTGCAGCATCAAAATGTAATATAATTTGGGGGCTGAGGAAATGTACTATAGGTACTAGAAAGTGAAGGAAACTCATGCTACCCTCCCCACACACCCATATTTCACATTATTGTCTATAAGCCAAGACTTAGAAACATAGAATGGTTTGGGTTGGAAGAGACCATTAAAGATCATCTGGTCCAACCGCCCTGCAATAAGCAGGGACATGTTCAACTGGATCAGGTTGCTGAGAGCCCCATCCAACCTGACCTTGAAAGTTTCCAGAGATGGAGCTTCTGCCACCTCTCTGAGCAACCTGTTACAGTGTGTATTTTCTCCAATTAGCCCATAGGCACCTTACAAGTGATTGTACTAAGTAAGACAAAAAAACCCCACTTAATGTCTTTTGTAAATCCATCAATGTGAAAAGGAATGACAGCTGTCTACATGGACATGAAGAGTAAGGCTAAGAGAACTTGTAATAAGAGGTTCAGCAAAGAAGTTAAGGGAATAAGATAAATTTAATTAAAATTCTAAAATGAAATTATGAATTGTGGAAATATTATCAAAAAAGGACAGAAGTCTGTCATACGTAATAAGGAAAAATAGGTTTTCACTGACTAGTTGGACTAAAATAGGTGGAGAAGATGACTTACTGGTAACATACTTTTCAGCTTCTGCTTCTGTGGTTCCACGGCCCAGCTACTGGATTAGATTTTAAACATGAGGGATTCCACAAAGCATGTGTTATGCTCATACTCATGCACAGTCAAGAGGATTAAGGATTAAAACGTTTCTTAACTCCCTAGAAATCAGTGTAGCAAGATTTCTGCTATGATTTAAAAAAAACAAAAACAAAACAAAACAACCCTTATTTCTATTAGTACTAAGCTGATGGGAGAAACAGATGAGTTTTGACCTTTAAGATTAAAAGGCTTTTTCAGAAGTGTGTAAACTTTGATTCTTTATATTTGCCCTTTCATTTTATACTCAGCCTTCCTTTGCTTTTTAGCTCATAATTCTGACCAATGGTTTCAGGACTTTTTTATTTTAGGAAATGTCCGTTCTTGAAATCTCTGGGAATCCTTTAAACTTTGATTTCTCTGAATACCTAAACATTCCCTCTCAGCAGGGTATAGAAGATCTAAGCTCTCTAAGTCAAACAGGAAGGACCAATCTAAACCAAGGGAACATTAGCTGCATGGTTCTGATGCACCAAAACACCCCTTAAATTTTTAATACTAACTTTGAAGTGTGCACTTCATAGAAAGTTACAAGTTTTTTAAAAGTAAAAAATCCACCAAGCTAACCAAAGACAAGAACAAGACTTTTTTCAAGGCAGGTGAAAAGAAACAGCTGAGAAAGGAATGTGTTGCAATAAGTTAAGTGATCCCTACCAATCAACTCATTCAGTTTAGGTTTTCTAAATAAATATTTTCTTTTCCCCTACTAAGATGTGAGGTTTTCCCCCTATGAGGCAGAACTTTCCTTCTGTCACTTGAGCAGGAATAACTCAGGTAAAGCAAATCTTCTGTATAACCTTCACCAGCTTTGGCCAAGGAAGGTGAATATTGTTTCTATATGTCATTATTACAATGCATACTGGGTGTAGGAATGATGTCACCTGGTTTTAATTTCCTAAAAGTAAACACTGTAGTCTAGAGCTGATTGTCTAAGCTATTTTTATAGGCAAAGAGCAAACAGACATTTCCAACAGATAATTCAGCTCACCTTAGAGTAAAAAAGAATGGATGAGACTTTGTGGTACCTGTCTTGCAGTATGGAGGAAACTGCAGCAATCAGCTTACCACAGACATCTAACATGTTAATATCTAGGCACAACAAAGCTGGCTGGACTGAGTGATTTTTCTCTGAGACACCACCATCATTTGCCTAAGCATCACTTCCAAGGTAAAGGCAGGCAATGAAGCAACAAATACCAAAGATCTAGGCTAAGAAAAACATCAAAATAAAAAGCAAACAATGTTTTAGTCTGGAAAGACAGAATGCAGGTTATTTTGAATACATCCCTCAGCTTTCTATGTGAACAGTAAAAAAAAAAAGAAAGAAAATCAGTGTCTAGTAAAGTCATACATACCTAGGGCTTTTATTACTTTGTTATTTCACTTGAAAAAGAGGACATTTCTAGGCTTGACAGCTACACCATTATCCCCTGGGTGTCTCATATATACAGGGAAATAGCTGAAGGCAAAGAACATGCTCAGGGCACTTGGAAGCTGGCAGCTATTACCTGCGATGGCAGAAAGGTCAAGACTTTCAGGAAGGAGCTTTTTATTTGTTAGCATTACTGATTTAGTAGAGTCTGTTCATGGTATTTAGTGGTGTGTAGACATGTTATGAATTGCAATCAATCATTTGAGGGAGATCAGATGGGATACTGTTGCAATTTAAAGAGGAAATCATTCTAGTGAACCCGATAGTCCATCAGGATGCTTAGGCTATGGGTCCTTCAGGTGATGATGCTGTCAAATGGATGTTTGGCATCTTACAGACCATAAGTTGAAGGATTCTCATCATCATTCATAGAGCTCCATAAAAATGTCTTTTATACCAATGAAGAGTTTTGAGCAGGTTTTGGAGCAAGCCTGAATTCAACTTAGGCACTCAGTGCACACATGAAATTCACCAGTAAAACTGACTGCCCTGAAGGCAGCCTCAATAGCAAATAAAGAAAATGAAAAAGACTGTAAGTAAGCAGTCTCATCACCCTGGAAGTTTTCAGGGAGAGCAAGATCATATTGTTGCTGTTCATACTGTACCTGCTCTTTCACAAACAAAAGGACTCCAAACTCAAGGGCTTCCAATCTGCCACTTTTCAGCAGCACTAAAATTCTCTTCAAGAAGTGAAAGAGCTGATGATTTCTAGCTTCATAGCTCAATTATCTTTCTTTAATGTCATATCATAAATCATGAAATTCTTACCCACAGTGCTGTTACTCCTCCCTCGAGGCACACCAACATCACTTGGCTGCCCATTTATGCTGCTGCCCGTTTCCTGTCCAGAGCCATAAACTTCAATATGACATAAAATGCCAATATCACCAGCCATAAAGCTGTGAGAGGCAGTTAGCTTGGCGTGCCGTCTGGGAAAAATCTGTTTTACTGTTCTTCAAGACAGCCCACAGAAACCACCGACTTGCTATTACTGACCTTGAGTTTGATCTATATGGGTATTGTCAATCCTTGTTAACATGTTTCTAATAGGAGGTGGAGAAGATGCTTTCTCAGACTCTTCAAGAGAGCTCTTGCATTCATTCTGAGCATGGGGACTGAGCCTTGTGACTACAGCACAGTGCAAATAGACTGGCCCAGAGCCTTTGGGAAGCATTTTGACAAAACTTTTCTACAACTGAAAATGCTGGTTCCACACAGCTGAAATTGCTTGTGGAAATGCTGGAAAAAGCATGGCAGGCAAATTTCTGAGTTTCCAGGAGTCACTGATCAGTCATAAGGAAAGAAAAGGAGAAAAAACAGACTGTCCTTCTGGAAGAAGATCCCACTCCACAGACCTCCTGACCTTCTGTAGCATTTGGGTTTGGGTATTTAGAAAACTCATTTCAAAACACTAGAAGCTGTTTCAGTATTAAATTCTAGTTGGGATCCTTCCATTATCTCCTGCATTTTCTCCTGACCTTAGGGAAATAATTTAATTCCTGTTGCATTGGTTTTCCCTAAAAATAAAAAACAGCGATGACTGTCTATCGTAGCCACCTTTAAGTGACAATATAATTTTTGGTTGATCAACGTTTGCCAAGAGAATTGAAACCTGTGAAGAAAAGTGACAACCACTGGTAGTACACCAAGAGAGACAGGAAAAATGCTAAAGTCATAGCTTTCCCACAGTGGAAATTTCCTGGTTTTACACAAACAAGTATTTTCTTGTCAACATTTACCACTAACCATTTGAATAATTTGCATCGTGTTTTCAAAGCTAAGCTCTTTAAAAATAAACTCAACAACTCCTGTGAACAGTATTTTCATGGGATTTCAAAGTGCCTTTAACTCTTAGCAGTGCCCAACAACATAATGTGGCACGTTGGTTTCAGATACACACTGTTGTAATACGCTGAGACAACAACAACAAAGAGAAATAGGGTGGTAATAGCCATATTTTGTGCTGAATGACAAAAATAGTTTTTGAAAATTAATTTGAGCATTACAACTAAAAGGGGGGAACTGCTTTTTTCTGTTGTCTCCACTAGGAACATAACAACAGCTACACTGCTTCACACCTGATGTCCATATAATCCACCCTCTCTGCAGTGCTGTTCATGAACAGATGCTTAAGATAACCATATATGAAATTTCTCTCAAGTTTCTCCCATTGTGTTGTATCTTGTTTATTTCATATTCCTCCCAGTAAAGATGGAAACCTGTGCTTTCCCAAAGTACTCTTGCTGAATCATCAAACTAGCAGCATTTACCAAGATCAGATGTGGAAATCCTCGATTTCACAATAAGCGAACATGAATGACTCTGCAAGACACTAACCTGTCACCTTCATTGTCAGTGTAACAATTTTTATGTTTAATGTACAATTATGTTTTATTACCTCATGTGAAAGTTTATTATTAGTGAGAAATACTCTACAGCCTCCAGCAGTGTGATTTCTTACTACTATGAACAACATTACGGCTCCAATGAGTCAGATTAGCAAGTTCCCATTCCATAAAGAGTTGGACTTCAGGTGGGAGCCCTTCCTAAAGCTGTTAATTTTCCCCAAGTTTCCTCTTCCTCCAGCTTCTTGCTCCTGTCTTGTGATTTGGATACAGCATTCCCAAAGCACTACTTGGTTCCCCAGGCTGCTCACTAAAACCGAGAGTGGACCTTCAGCAAACAGAGCTCAGGTTGGTTTTACTTAGCTACCAGTAAATGTGCAGTACAGCAGTATGCTACAGACATGGACCTCTTGGAGCAGGTCCAGAAGAGGGCCACAAAAATGATCAGAGGGATGGAACGTCTTGCTTATGAAGAAAGGCTGAGAGATTTGGGGTTGTTCAGCCTGGAGAAGAGAAGGCTGTGGGGAGACCTTATTGCAGCCTTCCAATACATAAAGGGGGCCTGTGAGAAAGATGGGGACAAGCATTTAGCAGGGCCTGTGGCAAAAGGACAAGGGATAGTGGTCTTAAATTAAAACAGGGTAGATTTAGACTAGATATAAGGAAGAGATTTTTTATTATGAGGGTGGTGAAACAGTGGAACAGGTTGCCCAGAGAGGTGGTAGAAGCCCCATCCTTGGAAACATTCAAGGTCAGGCTGGACAGGGCTCTGAGAAACCCGATCTAGTTGAAGATGCCCCTGCTTACTGTAGAGGGGTTGGACTAGATGACTTTTGAGGATCCCTTCCAAATCAAACCATTCTATGATTCTATATGCTGGCTGTTCCAGAGAAGTAATGAGAAGTGAGTATCTCCCTGCTTTCAAGCATCCTTGGGCATGGTTTCTATAAGTAGATGGAAGAGCTGCAAAGGACCCTTTTTTTTTTTTTCCCCAATACTAGCATGAGGGAGCTGTGAGATGGTGTGCACACACCTTACACAGCAGATGATAAATGACATGTTAAACTTAATTTCTCAAAGCATAATTCCCTGGAGTCCACTGGCCCCCTCTAGAAGTTCAGCTTTGACTCCAGGGGAGGCTAAATACCATATCTCCCACACCATTTACCAACAATTCATGGCATCATTCTTCCAAAGGAATTTGGATCAGAGACAGGTTCAGGATGTGAAGATGATAAAAGTTTCGCAACATTGCTCAAAAGGAAAATAACACAAAGAATTTCCCCATCCTTACTTAATATGTCTATAGGATTTCTTAATATGTCTAAAGTTTGGTGTATATCTTGGGATACACTACAGGACATGTTCCCTTGCAGGGGAACTGTTTTCACTGAAGGTTTTCTCTCAAACTGTCACTCCCTCAGCCAGGCTCTGAGAGACAGTTTTGCATTATTGATTGCATGCATTTAAATAAACAACAAGCAACCTGACAACACATGCATGACAAACTCTTTTCTCTTTATTCTAGATTACTTTAAAAAAAAAAAAAGTTTACAAAAGAGCTTGGAGGGAAATAAAAATTAAGTTAAATATCAAGGCAAAGGGTTTTGTATGTGGAGGAACAGAAATAATTCATTTAAACCCTGAGAAAAACAGTTATATTTAATTTATCACACAAATCACAAAATGTTATTTACTGCTCTTCAGTATGTATGGTTTCTGCAACAAACTGAATATTTTGAACCTGTTCACTCTTCCCACATTGCCATAATTTAAAATAAATAAATAAATAAATAAATA